>NC_057794.1:365999345-366299345 GCF_018294505.1 Triticum aestivum
CGGTGACGGAGAAGCAGCGGCGGCGAGCGTCGATGAACAGGGCGGCGGCGCGGCTGACGTCGTAGGCGGCGGGGAGAACCAGGCGGCGGGGCGCGGCGCCTCAGAGGAGCGGGCCCGAAGGGCCAGATCTGGGCCGCGGCGGGCCTGGCGGCGGGGGAGCAGAGAGAGGGCGCGGCGCGGGGTGAGGTGGCAGACGCTGGTTGGCTGTGGCGGCGGGGAAGGCGACGTGGCGCAACGCCATTGGTTGAAGTGAGGTGGCTAAGGGCGGCGGACATGTCCTGCCGGTGGCGGAGATGTGTCCGGTGGCGTGGGTAGAGGAAGACTAGGGTTTCGTCCGCGAAAATGGACGGGGAGGACATATTTATAGGTAGAGGGAGCTAGGAGAGTTCAAATGAGGTGCGGTTTTCGGCCACGCGATTGTGATCGAACGACCGAGAGGATGGAAGGGGATTTGGTGGGTTTTGGGCCAAAATGGAAGGGTGTTGGGCTGCAAGACACACACGAGGCCTTTTGGTCCCTCGGTTAACCGTTGGAGCATCAAACGAAGTCCAAATGGTACGAAACTTGACAGGCGGTCTACCGGTAGTAAACCAAGGCCGCTTGGCAAGTCTCAGTCCAATCCAGAAATGTTTAATCCCCACACACGAAAGAAAGGTAGAAATGACCACCGGAGGAGAACGGAACGCCGGAATGCAAAACGGACAACGGGAAAAATGCTCGGATGCATGAGACGAACATGTATGCACATGACGACATGATATGCAATGCATGACACGCAAGCAATGACAAGGCAACAACAGCGAATAACTGGAGGACACCTGGCACATCGGTCTCGGGGCGTTACATAAAGGATCATGCTAAAGCTTCAACTGTAGTTCGTAAAAGCAATATTAAAACATATACACCTCCTGAGCAAGTTAAAGTTGAACCTAATATTGCTATTGTTAAAGATCTCCTGTCTGATAATATTGATGTGCATGTTATTTATTTCTATGATGAAACTACTAGAATTGCTAAACCCCGTGATAAAGATAAACCTAGACCTGTGGTAGGCATGCCTGTTATTTCTGTTAAAATAGGAGATCATTGTTATCATGGCTTATGTGATATGGGTGCTAGTGCTAGTGCAATACCTTATTCCTTATACCAAGAAGTTATGCATGATATTGCACCTGCTGAGATGGAAGATATTGATGTCACAATTAAACTTGCCAATAGAGATACTATTTCACCAATGGGAATTGTTAGAGATGTTGAAGTCTTGTGTGGGAAAACTAAATATCCTGCTGATTTTCTTGTTCTTGGTTCCCCACAAGATAGCTTTTGTCCCATTATATTTGGTAGACCCTTCTTAAATACTGTTAATGCTACCATAGATTGCAAAAGAGATGTTGTTACTATCGGTTTAGATGATGTGGCTCATGAATTTAATTTTTCTAAATTTAGTAGACAACACCGTGAAGAAGAATTACCTAGTCAGGATGAAATTATTGGTCTTGCTTCTATTGCCGTACCTCCTAGTGATCCTTTAGAACAATATTTGCTAGACCATGAAAATGACATGTTTATGAATGAAAGAAGGGAATTAGATGAAGTATTCTTTAAATAGGAACCTATTCTGAAAAACAATTTACCTGTTGAAATCCTAGGGGATCCTCCTGAAGGAAATATGCTCTAGAGGCAATAATAAAGTTATTATTTATTTCCTTATATCATGATAAATGTTTATTATTCATGCTAGAATTGTATTAACCGGAAACATAATACTTGTGTGAATACATAGACAAACAAAGTGTCACTAGTATGCCTCTACTTGACTAGCTCGTTAATCGAAGATGGTTATGTTTCCTAACCATGGACAAAGAGTTGTTATTTGATTAACGGGATCACATCACTAAGTGAATGATCTGATTGACATGACCCATTCCATTAGCTTAGCACCCGATCGTTTAGTATGTTGCTATTGCTTTCTTCATGACTTATACATGTTCCTATGACTATGAGATTATGCAACTCCCGTTTGCCGGAGGAACACTTTGTGTGCTACCAAACGTCACAACGTAACTGGGTGATTATAAAGGAGCTCTACAGGTGTCTCCAAAAGTACATGTTGGGTTGGCGTATTTCGAGATTAGGATTTGTCACTCCAATTGTCGGAGAGGTATCTCTGGGCCCTCTCGGTAATGCACATCACTTAAGCCTTGCAAGCATTGCAACTAATGAGACTTGCCGGTAACGAGATTGAACTAGGTATTGGAATACCGACGATCGAATCTCGGGCAAGTAACATACTGATGACAAAGGGAACAACGTATGTTGTTATGCGGTCTGACCGATAAAGATCTTCGTAGAATATGTAGGAGCCAATATGGGCATCCAGGTCCCGCTATTGGTTATTGACTGGAGACATGTCTCGGTCATGTCTACATTGTTCTCGAACCCGTAGGGTCCGCACGCTTAAGGTTACGATGACAGTTATATTATGAGTTTATGCATTTGATGTACCGAAGTTTGTTCGGAGTCCCGGATGTGATCATGGACATGACGAGGAGTCTCGAAATGGTCGATACATAAAGATTGATATATTGGAAGCCTATGTTTGGATATCGGAAGTGTTCCGGGTGAAATCGGGATTTTACCGGAGTACCGGGAGGTTACCGGAACCCCCCGGGAGCTATATGGGCCATAGTGGGCCCTAGTGGAAAAGAGAAGAGGCAGACCAACATGGGCCGCGCGCCCCTCCCCTCCCTTGGTCCGAATAGGACAAGGAGAGGGGGCCGGCCCCTCTCTCTCTTTTCCCCCCTCCGCGAATCCTATTCCAACTAGGATTGGGGGGAATCCTACTCCCAGAGGGAGTAGGACTCTCCTGGCGCGCCTCTCCTAGGCCGGCCGCACCCCCCCTTAGTCCTTTATATACGGAGGCAGGGGCACCCTAGAGACACACAAGTTGATCCACGAGATCTTATTCTTAGCCGTGTGCGGCGCCCCCAGCCACCATAGTCCTCGATAATATTGTAGTGGTGCTTAGGCGAAGCCCTGCGACAGTAGTACATCAAGATCGTCACCACGCCATCGTGCTGACGGAACTCATCCCCGACACTTTGCTGGATCGGAGTCCGGGGATCGTCATCGAGCTGAACGTGTGCTAGAACTCGGAGGTGCCGTAGTTTTGGTGCTTGATCGGTCGGGTCGTGAAGACGTACGACTACATCAACCAAACGCTTCCGTTGTCGATCTACCAAGGGTACGTAGATCACACTCTCCCCTCGTTGCTAAGCATCACCATGATCTTGCGTGTGCGTAGGATTTTTTTTTTTTGAAATTACTACGTTCCCCAACAGTGGCATCCGAGCCTAGGTTTTATATGTTGATGTTATATGCATGAGTAGAACACAAGTGAGTTGTGGGCGATATAAGTCATACTGCTTACCAGCATGTCATACTTTGGTTCGGCGGTATTGTTGGACGAAGCGGCCCGGACCGACATTACGCGTACGCTTATGCGAGACCGGTTCTCCCGACGTGCTTTGCACATAGGTGGCTTGCGGGTGACAGTTTCTCCAACTTTAGTTGAATCGAGTGTGGCTACGCCCGGTCCTTGGGAAGGTTAAAACAGCACCAACTTGACAAACTATCATTGTGGTTTTGATGCGTAGGTAAGATTAGTTCTTGCTTAAGCCCGTAGCAGCCACGTAATACTTGCAACAACAAAGTAGAGGACGTCTAACTTGTTTTTGCAGGGCATGTTGTGATGTGATATGGTCAAGACATGATGCTAAATTTTATTGTATGAGATGATCATGTTTTGTAACTAAGTTATCGGCAACTGGCAGGAGCCATATGGTTGTCGCTTTATTGTATGCAATGCAATCGCGCTGTAATGCTTTACTTTATCACTAAGCGGTAGCGATAGTCGTGGAAGCATAAGATTGGAGAGACGACAATGATGCTACGATGGAGATCAAGGTGTCGCGCCGGTGACGATGGTGATCACGACGGTGCTTCGGAGATGGAGATCACAAGCACAAGATGATGATGGCCATATCATATCACTTATATTGATTGCATGTGATGTTTATCTTTTTATGCATCTTATCTTGCTTTGATTGACGGTAGCATTATAAGATGATCTCTCACTAAATTATCAAGAAGTGTTCTCCCTGAGTATGCACCGTTGTGAAAGTTCTTCGTGCTGAGACACCACGTGATGATCGGGTGTGATAGGCTCTACGTTCAAATACAACGGGTGCAAAATAGTTGCACATGCGGAATACTCAGGTTATACTTGACGAGCCAAGCATATACAGATATGGCCTCGGAACACAGAGACCGAAAGGTCGAGCGTGAATCATATAGCAAATATGATCAACATAGCGATGTTCACCAATGAAACTTGTAGGATCTAGAAGTAGATGTGTCTAGAGGGGGGTTGATTAGACACTTAGTGCTAAAGTTGCAATTTTTAGGCCTCTTTGGTTTGAGTGGAGTTTTAGGCACAATTTCAACATACACAATACATATGAAGCAAGCATGCAAAGAGTATATGAGCAGCGGAATGTAAAGCATGCAACTTGCAAGAATGTAAGGGGAAGGGTTTGGAGAATTCAAATGCAATTGGAGACACGGATGTTTTTCCCGTGGTTCGGATAGGTGGTGCTATCCTACATCCACGTTGATGGAGACTTCAACCCACGAATGGTAACGGTTGCGCGAGTCCACGGAGGGCTCCACCCACAAAGGGTAACGGTTGCGCGAGTCCACGGAGGGCTCCACCCACGAAGGGTCCACGAAGAAGCAACCACCCACAAAGGGTCCACGAAGTAGCAACCTTGTCTATCCCACCATGGCCATCGCCCACGAAGGACTTGACTCACTAGCGGTAGATCTTCACGAAGTAGGCGATCTCCTTGCCCTTACAAACTCCTTGGTTCAACTCCACAATCTTTTCGGAGGCTCCCAAGTGACACCTAGCCAATCTAGGAGACACCACTCTCCAAGAAGTAACAAATGGTGTGTAGGTAATGAACTCCTTGCTCTTGTGCTTCAAATGATAGTCTCCCCAACACTCAACTCTCTCTCATAGGATTTGGATCTGGAGGAAAGAAGATTTGAGTGGAAAGCAACTTGGGAAGGCTAGAGATCAAGATTCATATGGTAGGAATGGAATATCTTGGTCTCAACACATGAGTAGGTGGTTCTCTCTCAGAACATATGAGTTGGAATTGTGTATGTGTTCTGATGGCTGTCTCCACGAATGAAGAGGAGGTGGAGGGGTCTATATAGCCTCCACACAAAATCCAACTGTTACACACAGTTTTCCAATCTCGGTGGGACCAAATCAACAAACTCGGTCGGACCGAAAAGGTAAACCTAGTGACCGTTAGAGATTTTCGGTGGGACTGACATGCAACTCGGTAGGACTGATATGGTTAGGGTTTGGGCATAACGTAATCTCGGTGTGACCGATTACACAAACTCGGTGAGACCGATTTTGGTAATAAGCTAACCAGAGAGTTGGTCAGGCAAACTCGGGGGGGACCGATTTCCTCTTTCGGTGAGACCAAAAAGTTACAAAAAGGAAACACTGAATTTACATTGCAATCTCGGTGGGACCGATCCACTCTTTTGGTGAGACCAAAAAGTTACGAAAGGGAAACAGAGAGTTTGCAGTCCCATCTCGGTGAGACCGAGATCCCTATCGGAGAACCGAATTTCTAGGGTTTGGCAGTGGCTTATGACAAGTGAAACTCGGTGGCGCCGGATAGAAAGAATCGGTAGGTCCGAGTTTGGCTTTGGGTTTAGGTAATATGTGGAAGTGGGAAAGTAGCTGAGGATTTTGGAGCATATCATTAAGCACATGAAGCAAGAGGCTCATTAAGCAACACCTCATCCCTTCTTGATAGTATTGGCTTTTCCTATGGACTCAATGTGATCTTGGATCACTAAAATGTAAAATGAAGAGTCTTGAGCTTGAAGCTTTAGCCAATCCTTTGTCCTTAGCATCTTGAAGGAGTTCCCACAACCTTTAGTCCATGCCACTCCATTGTTGAACTTATCTGAAACATGCTAGATAGAAATGTTAGTCCAACAAGAGATATGTTGTCATCAATTATCAAAACCACCTAGGGAGCACTTGTGCTTTCAATCTCCCCCTTTTTGGTAATTGATGGCAACATACATCAAAGCTTTAGATAAAGATATAAAGAACAGCAAGTAAAGCTTTGGAAGGACATGTAACAAGCATAGGCTCCCCCTACATGTATGCACTCATGTAAATATGAAATATAGAGGCATGTGAGAGCATAACCATGACAGAGTAGGCAATGTGTTACATGTATCTTGGCCATATGCATCAGAGCAAAAGATTATCAAGGAAAATACCTTCATGCTCATGAGTCCTTCTTGCAAACAGTATGTACATAAGCAAGAACTCCTCATACTCATGATTTTGATGCATATACTTACCTTGTGGTCTTGAGTTGGCTTAGGATGGAATGAACCTGCACAAACAAAGTTAGATAACACAGGTACATCCACTAGCCAGAGCAAACAAAAGAAACCACAAGAATACCAAGACTGGGATGACATGTAGAGAGTGAGTACAAGGTACCACATTGGATTCAACATGTCCCCAAGAATAAAGATATGCAATGAATTTGACTGATTTCTTTCCCTTAGGTGTCTTGCTCCCCCTGAATCTTACATGGGATATTGGGAGAAGATAAGGAACAGCAAATCAGAGCTGAAAGATACAAATGAACATGTCTTTCCCCCTAAAAATACATGTGACATCTCTCCTCTTGAACATCAAGCATCAAGCATCTGGGATCCTTTAGTATTCTCTCCCCCTGGAAGTCTCTCTCTCCGCCTTAATACTTTCTCTCTTGTAGGTTTGGTCCTTGAGACTTTTCCTCTCCCTTGATGTGATCTCTCTCTCCTACAAGCTTCGATGTGATCTCTCTCTCCCCCTTTGACATCAATTTCCAAGAAGGGATTTCTGGAATCCGTCGTATAGGTTTGGTCCTTGAGACTCGGCACAAAGCAATGGATAAAAATGTGATGCTTGTAGAGGACAAGATTCATTGATTAGAGCTGGATCAGAAGAAATATAGAACAAGTGGCATACTGTTTTTCCTGTTGCGAAGTCGGTGGCACCGAGTGGTATGTTTCGGTGGCACCGAAAAGATTCGGTTGGACCGAAAATTACAAGTCGGTGAAACCGAGTTCACACAGAGAAAAACACTTGTCACCTCAGCTCACTAGACATGTAGGATCTCACAAAGATTTGCAATGAATTACCTGAAGGATTTGCAAGGAATTAAATGCAGAAAATGCAGAACAAAAACAAAGAGAAAAAGAGAAGAAACTGAAAGATCTAGATGAAGTTTTTTTTGTTTTAAAAAAAGAAAGAAACTAAACATGCATGAGACAAATGCAATAACACAGAAAAGAACACAAGAGAACTTCATCTAGAGTTGGGCGGTGACATAGTCACCTATGTTAGAGTATATTGACTTAGGAGTCAAGTGAGAACACTTGATCATAGGTCATACTCATCGTTTAAGCTCAAAATGGGGTTACCATTTTTCGTTTAAGCATCTTGATGTATTCACATCTTGTTGAGTTGCTTTGACTCATGTCTTGGAGTAAAGCTTCTCTAAGATGGAATAACATACCTTGGGTGGTGGTGTGGTTCTTGCTCATGTAGTTGAACTTGTGTGGGTGGTTGATGTAGCTCATCAAGAGTTGGGAGCACCACTTGGAGTTTGAGTTCATCTACCTACATGGGTTAGTTCTTGCAAGGAAGAGCACTTGTGTATCCAAAAATGACAATCATGAAGCTCAACATAGAATTTGTCAAAGGATATGTTTGAATGGTTTTGTGCTTCCTTGTCTTCAACCACCATTGTGTAGAGTCTTGGTGATGTAGAGATTGCTCAAGATGTGAGTGAGTCGCAATCTCATGGAATTAGATTCAACCAAGCACCTACATGGGTTAGACAACATGCAAGGTGCAAATATATCCAAGACATAAGATAGTTATCATAAGAGATATATCATGGATTAGTCATAAGCTCATGTCTTGCATGTATCCAATGGAGTTTCTACTCCAAGTTCGAAGCATCAATGATGTTCAATTCTCCTCTCAACCTGCAAAACACTTTCTCATCAAGTGGTTTAGTAAATATATCCGCTAATTGCTTATCGGTGCGAACGTGCTTAAGATTAATGTCACCCTTAGCAACATGATCTCGAATGAAATGATGACGAACTTCAATATGCTTAGTTCGAGAATGTTGTACAGGATTATGACCAATTTTGATAGCACTTTCATTGTCACAAAGCAGTGGAACATGTTTCACATAAATCCCATAATCTTTAAGAGTTTGGGTCATCCAAAGTAATTGAGCACAACATGAACCAGCGGCAATGTATTCCGCTTCGGCGGTGGATAAGGATACCGAGTTTTGTTTCTTGGAAGACCAAGACACAAGAGATCTACCAAGAAATTGACAAGTACCCGAAGTGGACTTTCTATCAACCTTGTCTCCGGCATAATCCGAGTCGGAATAGCCAACAAGATCAAAAGAAGACCTCTTAGGATACCAAATGCCAAAATTTGGTGTATGGATTAAATATCTCACTATCCTTTTCACAGCCTTAAGATGACATTCTTTAGGAGCAGCTTGATATCGTGCACACATGCACACACTTAGCATAATATCGGGACGTGAAGCACATAGGTATAACAATGAACCAATCATAGAGCGATAAACCTTTTGATCAACCGGTTCACCATCTTTGGTCAAATCATTATGTCCACTAGTAGGCATGGGTGTAGACATACCTTTGCATTCTTGCATATTGAACTTCTTGAATAAGTCCTTGGTGTACTTTGTTTGAGAGACAAATGTACCTTCCTTAGTTTGCTTGATTTGCAAACCGAGAAAGAATTTGAGTTCACTCATCATAGACATCTCAAACTTCTCTGACATTAGCTTTCCAAACTTTTCACTAAAGAGAGGGTTAGTTGAACCAAATATGATATCATCAACATAAATTTGGCATACAAATAGTTCTCCATTAACCCTTTTAGTAAAAAGAGTAGAATCAATTTTACCAATTTCAAAACCACTTGTAATAAGGAACTTGGTCAAGCATTTATACCATGCTCTAGGAGCTTGTTTAAGACCATAAAGAGCTTTGTGAAGTTTGTAAACATGATTTGGTTTCTTAGGATTGATAAAGCCGGGAGGTTGTTTGACATAAACTTCCTCCTCTATTTCACCATTTAGAAAAGCACTTTTAATGTCCATTTGGTACAAGGTGATATTATGGTGATTAGCATAGGCAAGTAAGATGCGAATGGACTCAAGTCTAGCAACGGGAGCATATGTCTCACCATAGTCCATACCTTCGACTTGTGTGTACCCTTGGGCGACGAGACGTGCTTTGTTGCGAACCACTTGTCCATCTTCATCTTGCTTGTTGCGAAACACCCATTTGGTACCAATGATGTTGTGGTTGTTGTCGGGCTTCTCAACCAATGTCCAAACTTGGTTTCTCTCAAAATTGTGTAGCTCTTCATGCATAGCGTTTATCCAATCCGGATCTTCCAATGCTTCTTCAACCTTCATAGGTTCAATGCTAGAGATGAATGAATAGTTTTCACAAAAGTTAGCTAAACGAGTTTTTGAGCGAGTGATTCTCCCGGTTTGTATATCATTGAGGATTTGCTCGACGGGATGATCTTTGGCAATTCTTGCTCGAACTCGTGAGAGCTTTTGCTTGGGTCTTCGTTGAACATCTTCTTCATCTTGTTCTTCTTCTTGGCCTTCTTCATTGTTGACGTCGTCGTTCTCTTGTCGTGGTGGAGAAGGAGGTTGTTGATGTTCGTCTTGATGCATTTCCTCGTTTTCTTCATCTTGGTGTGTCCCACTTGTGGATGCTTCCGTGTCAATTCTTGGTTCACCTTGTCGTGAAGTAGAAGCTTCCACTTGGACGGATGAAGTACTCTCCTTCACCTCCGTTGGACGAATTTTGCCAATGGACAAGTCTTGGATTGCTTCTGAAGGGTCTTTGTCTCCTACATCAATTGGCAATTGCTCTACTTGCGAGCCATTAGATTCATCAAACTTCACATCTACCGTCTCTTCAACCTTTCGGGTGAAATTGTTGTAGACACGGTAAGTGTGAGAGTTTGAGCCATAACCAAGTAGAAAACCTTCATGAGATTTAGGAGCAAACTTTGAACGACGATGCTTATCAAGAATGTAGCACTTTGAGCCGAATACTCGAAAGTATCCAACTTGGGGTTTGTTACCGGTGAGAAGCTCGTATGCCGTCTTGCCGAGTAGCTTGTGAAGATATAAGCGATTTGTTGCGTGACAAGCTGTCTCAACCGCTTCTGCCCAAAAGTGCTTCGGCGTCTTGTATTCATCAAGCATCGTTCTTGCCATTTCGATGAGCGTCCGGTTCTTCCTCTCAACAACTCCATTTTGTTGAGGTGTGTACGTAGCCGAGAACTCGTGTGAAATCCCTTCTTCGTCAAGAAAGGTGTCCACATTTGCGTTCTTGAACTCCGTTCCGTTGTCACTCCGAACCTTCTTGATCTTCACGTCAAACTGATTTTGGGCCTTCCTAGCGAAGTTTCTGAAGATCTTCTGGACCTGCGACTTGTCATTAAGAAAGAACACCCACGTAAATCTTGAAAAATCATCAACTATAACTAGACCAAAGAATTTCCACCGAGACTCTTGTAGGCGTTGGGACCAAAAAGATCCATATGAAGTAGCTCGAGTGGCCTTCTTGTGGTCATGATGTTCTTCACGGGATGCCTTCCTCCAACCTGTTTACCTGCTTGACAAGCACTGCAAAGTCTATCCTTATCAAATATGACATCGTTAACTCCAAGGATATGATTTCCTTTAATAAGCTTGTCAAGGTTTCTCATGCCAACGTGACCTAGTCGTCTATGCCACAACCAACCTTTTGAGGATTTAGCAACAAAGCAAGTTTTAGGTTGTGCCTTTTTAGAGAAATCGACAATGTAAAGATCACCTCTACGCATACCGTAAAGACCATTTTATGATTGTCTCGACGAAATACTTGGCAATCTACCTCAGTAAATAGGACATTCAAACCGAAATCAGCAAGTCTAGATACTGAAAGTAAGTTGTAGCCAAGAGATTCAACGAGCATGACATTTTGAATGGAACTATCATGTGAGATGGCCACCTTACCAAGGCCAACCACTTTACCCTTTGAATTATCACCAAAGGTGACATATTTTCGAGGGCCGTCATTTTCAGCAAGCTCACGAAACATCTCTTCATCTCCGGTCATATGATCAGTACATCCACTATCAAGAACCCATTCCTTTCCTCCTGATTCATATCCCCGAAGATTTGCCATAAGACCAAAATGTCTCATTGCATCATCAAGATCGAAGTCACTATCATCATCATCATCATAGTATCCATGTTCATCATGATCTTGTGACTCATCATTTCCTAGAGAGGGTAATTCATTAGATAAATGATCATCAAAGTGGTCACTTTTATGAATTCTTATAGCTTCGAATATGATATCACTAATGATTCCAACATCTCCTTTAGCATGCTTAAGATTGGTAAGTTCAAATAGACAATTACCAAAACTAGGATCACTAGAGTTCATCTTACTCAAGGCAATAGATTTATGGAGAATTTCATCCAAAGTTTTCAAGGAATGATCGGGAAATCGTTCCTCAAGAAATTTCCATATAGTATAGGCACAATTAAGAGTAGGCAAACTAGCAATCAAATTTTTGGGCAATCCTCTAATGATGAGCTCAATAGTTCTAAGATTGCGAATCATGTCAATATCTTCATCTAGGGTAGGATGCAAAGGATCAATATGAGGTGCACAAGGACTAGCAATATACTTGTTCAAATGATATTGATTGAAGATTACAAGCATCTCATTTTTCCACTCATGAAAATACTCTCCATCAAGAATAGGCACTCTATGTCTAAGACTCCCTAAGTAGACACATCCATCTTCCTCCAATGGTGATTAATCCAAGGCAATGGAGACCAAAGCTCTGATACCACTTGTAGGATCTAGAAGTAGATGTGTCTAGAGGGGGGTGATTAGACACTTAGTGCTAAAGTTGCAATTTTTAGGCCTTTTTGGTTTGAGTGGAGTTTTAGGCACAATTTCAACATACACAATACATATCAAGCAAGCATGCAAAGAGTATATGAGCAGCGGAATGTAAAGCATGCAACTTGCAAGAATGTAAGGGGAAGGGTTTGGAGAATTCAAACGCAATTGGAGACACGGATGTTTTTCCCGTGGTTCGGATAGGTGGTGCTATCCTACATCCACGTTGATGGAGACTTCAACCCACGAAGGGTAACGGTTGCGCGAGTCCACGGAGGGCTCCACCCACAAAGGGTAACGGTTGCGCGAGTCCACGGAGGGCTCCACCCACGAAGGGTCCACGAAGAAGCAACCACCCACAAAGGGTCCACGAAGAAGCAACCTTGTCTATCCCACCATGGCCATCGCCCACGAAGGACTTGCCTCACTAGCGGTAGATCTTCACGAAGTAGGCGATCTCCTTGCCCTTACAAACTCCTTGGTTCAACTCCACAATCTTGTCGGAGGCTCCCAAGTGACACCTAGCCAATCTAGGAGACACCACTCTCCAAGAAGTAACAAATGGTGTGTAGGTAATGAACTCCTTGCTCTTGTGCTTCAAATGATAGTCTCCCCAACACTCAACTCTCTCTCATAGGATTTGGATCTGGAGGAAAGAAGATTTGAGTGGAAAGCAACTTGGGAAGGCTAGAGATCAAGATTCATATGGTAGGAATGGAATATCTTGGTCTCAACACATGAGTAGGTGGTTCTCTCTCAGAACATATGAGTTGGAATTGTGTATGTGTTCTGATGGCTCTCTCCACGAATGAAGAGGAGGTGGAGGGGTATATATAGCCTCCACACAAAATCCAACCGTTACACACAGTTTTCCAATCTCGGTGGGACCGAATCAACAAACTCGGTCGGACCGAAAAGGTAAACCTAGTGACCGTTAGAGATTTTCGGTGGGACTGACATGCAACTCGGTAGGACCGATATGGTTAGGGTTTGGGCATAACGTAATCTCGGTGAGACCGATTACACAAACTCGGTGAGACCGATTTTGGTAATAAGCTAACCAGAGAGTTGGTCAGGCAAACTCGGTGGGACCGATTTGCTCTTTCGGTGAGACCGAAAAGTTACAAAAAGGAAACACTGAATTTACATTGCAATCTCGGTGGGACCGATCGCTCTTTCGGTGAGACCGAAAAGTTACGAAAGGGAAACAGAGAGTTTGCAATCCCATCTCGGTGAGACCGAGATCCCTATCGGTAGAACCAAATTTCTAGGGTTTGGCAGTGGCTTATGACAAGTGAAACTCGGTGGCGCCGGATAGAAAGAATCGGTAGGTCCGAGTTTGGCTTTGGGTTTAGGTCATATGTGGAAGTGGGAAAGTAGCTGAGGATTTTGGAGCATATCATTAAGCACATGAAGCAAGAGGCTCATTAAGCAACACCTCATCCCTTCTTGATAGTATTGGCTTTTCCTATGGACTCAATGTGATCTTGGATCACTAAAATGTAAAATGAAGAGTCTTGAGCTTGAAGCTTTAGCCAATCCTTTGTCCTTAGCATCTTGAAGGAGTTCCCACAACCTTTAGTCCATGCCACTCCATTGTTGAACTTATCTGAAACATGCTAGATAGAAATGTTAGTCCAACAAGAGATATGTTGTCATCAATTATCAAAACCACCTAGGGAGCACTTGTGCTTTCAAAACTACTCCATCTCACATGATGATCGGACATGGTTTAGTTGATTTGGATCATGTAATCACTTAGAGGATTAGAGGGATGTCTATCTAAGTGGGAGTTCTTAAGTAATATGATTAATTGAACTTAAATTTATCATGAACTTAGTCCTGGTAGTATTTTGCAAATTATGTTGTAGATCAATAGCTCGCGTTGTTGCTTCCCTGTGTTTATTTTGATATGTTCCTAGAGAAAATTGTGTTGAAAGATGTTAGTAGCAATGATGCGGATTGGATCCGTGATCTGAGGTTTATCCTCATTGCTGCACAGAAGAATTATGTCCTTGATGCACCGCTAGGTGATGGACCTATTGCAGGAGCAGATGCAGACGTTATGAACGTTTGGCTAGCTCAATATGATGACTACTTGATAGTTTAGTGCACCATGCTTAATGGCTTAGAATCGGGACTTCAAAGACGTTTTGAACATCATGGAGCATATGAGATGTTCCAGAGAGTTGAAGTTAATATTTCAAGCAAATACCCGAGTTTAGAGATATGAAGTCTCCAACAAGTTCTATAGCTAAAAGATGGAGGAGAATCGCTCAACTAGTGAGCATGTGCTCAGATAAGATAGTGATTGACAGAATTCTCTAGTCACCATCACCAAGTTAGTAGAACTTCGTGATGAACTATGATATGCAAGGGATAACGGAAACGATTCCCAAGCTCTTCGTAATGCGGAAATTGACGAAGGTAGAAATCGAGAAAAAACATCAAGTGTTGATGGTAGACAAGACCACTAGTTTCAAGAAAAGGGCAGATTTAAGAAGGGGAACTTCAAGAAGAACAGCAAGCAAGTTGCTGCTCAAGTGAAGAAGCCCAAGTCTGGTCCTAAGCCTGAGACTAAGTGTTTCTACTGCAAAGGGACTGGTCACTGGAAGCAGAACTACCCCAAGTGATTGGCAGATAAGAAGGATGGCAAAGTGAACATAAGTATATTCGATATACATGTTATTGATGTGTACTTTACTAGTGTTTATAGCAACCCCTCAGTATTTGATACTAGTTCAGTTGCTAAGATTAGTAACTCGAAACGGGAGTTGCAGAATAAACAGAGACTAGTTAAGGGTGAAGTGACGATGTGTGTTGGAAGTGGTTCCAAGATTGATATGATCATCATCGCACACTCCCTATACTTTCGGGATTAGTGTTGAACCTGAATAAGTGTTATTTGGTGTTTGCGTTAAGCATGAATATGATTTGATCATGTTTATTGTAATACGATTATTCATTTAAGTAAGAGAATAAATTGTTGTTCTGTTTAAATGAATAAAACCTTATATGGTTACATACCCAATGAAAATAGTTCGTTGGATCTCGATCGTAGTGATACACATAATCATAATATTGAAACCAAAAGATGCAAAGTTAATAATGATAGTGCAACTTATTTGTAGCACTGCCGTTTAGGTCATATTGGTGTAAAGCGCATGAAGAAACTCCATGCTAATGGGATTTTAGAATCACTTGATTATGAATCACTTGATGCTTGCGAACCATGCCTCATGGGCAAGATGACTAAGACTCCGTTCTCCAGAGCGAGCAACTGACTTATTGGAAATAATACATAATGTATGCGGTCCGATGAGTGTTAAGGCTCACAGCAAGTATCGTTATTTTCTGAACTTCGCAGATGATTTGAGCTGATATGGGTATATCTACTTGATGAAACATAAGTCTGAAACATTTGAAAAGTTCAAAGAATTTCAGAGTGAAGTGGAAAATCATCGTGACAAGAAAATAAAGTTTCTACGATCTGATCGCGGAGACAAATATTTGAGTTATGAGTTTGGTCTTCAATTAAAACAATGTGGAATAGTTTCACAAACTCATGCCACATGGAACACCACAGCATAATGGTGTGTCCGAACGTCATAACCGTACTTTATTGGATATAAGTACAATCTATGATGTCTCTTACCAATCTGCCACTATCGTTTTGGGGTTATGCATTAGAGACAGCTGCATTCACGTTAAAAGGGCACCATCTAAATCTGTTGAGACGACACCGTATGAACTGTGGTTTGGCAAGAAACCAAAGTTGTCGTTTCTTAAAGTTTGGGGTTGCAATGCTTATGTGAAAAAGTTTCATCCTGATAAGCGCAAACCCAAATCGGAAAAGTGTGTCTTCATAGGATACCCAAAAAGTTACTGTTGGGTACACCTTCTATCACAGATCCAAAGGCAAGACATTCGTTGCTAAGAATGGATCCTTTCTAGAGAAGGAGGTTCTCTCGAAAGAAGTGAGTGGGAGGAAAGTAGAACTTGATAAGGTAATTGTACCTTCTCCCTTATTGGAAAGTAGTTCATCACAGAAATCTGTTCCTGTGACTACTACACCAATTAGTGAGGAAGCTAATGATGATGATCATGTAACTTCAGATCAAGTTACTACCGAATCTCATAGGTAAACCGGAGTGAGATCCGCACCAGAGTGGTACGGTAATCCTGTTCTGGAGGTCATGCTACTTGACCATGACGAACCTACGAACTATGAAGAAGTGATGGTGAGCCCAGATTCCGCAAAATGGCTTGAGGCCATGAAATCTGAGATGGGATCCATGTATGAGAACAAAGTATGGACTTTGGTTGACTTGCCCGATGATCGGCAAGCAATTGAGAATAAATGGATCTTCAAGAGGAAGACGGACGCTGATAGTAGTGTTACTATCTACAAAGCTAGAATTGTCGCAAAAGGTTTTCGACAAGTTCAAGGTGTTGACTACGATGAGAGTTTCTCACTCGTATCTATGCTTAAATCTGTCCGAATCATGTTAGCAATTGCCGCATTTTATGAAATCTGGCAAATGGATAACAAAACTGCAATCCTTAATGGATTTCTTAAAGAAGAGTTGTATATGATGCAACCAGAAGGTTTTGTCAATCCTAAAGGTGCTAACAAAATATGCAAGCTCCAGCGATCCATCTATGGACTGGTGCAAGCATCTTGGAGTTGGAATATACGCTTTGATAAGTTGATCAAAGCATATAGTTTTATACAGACTTGCGATGAAGCCTGTATTTACAAGAAAGTGAGTGGGAGCACTACAACATTTCTAATAAGTATATGTGAATGACATATTGTTGATCGGAAATAATGTAGAATTATTCTGCAAAGCATAAAGGAGTGTTTGAAAGGAATTTTCCAAAGAAAGACCTCGGTGAAGCTGCTGACATATTGAACATCAAGATCTATAGAGATAGATCAAGACGCTTGATAAGTTTTTTTTTCAATGAGTACATACCTTGACAAGATTTTGAAGTAGTTAAAAATAGAACAGTCAAAGAAAGAGTTCTTGTCTGTGTTACAAGGTGTGAAATTGAGTAAGACTCAAAACCCGACCACGACAGAAGATAGAAAGAGAATGAAAGTCATTCCCTATGCCTCAGCCATAGGTTCTATAAAGTATGCCATGCTATGTACCAGATCTATTGTATACCCTACACTGATTTTGGTAAGGTAGTACAATAGTGATCTAGGAGTAGATCACTGGACAGCGGTCAAAATTATCCTTAGTGGAATAAGGATATGTTTCTCGATTATGGAGGTGACAAAAAGGTTCATCGTAAAGGGTTACGCCGATGCAAGTTTTGACACTAATCCAGATGACTCTAAGTCTTAATCTGGATACATATTGAAAGTGGGAGCAATTAGCTAGAGTAGCTCTGTGCAGAGCATTGTTGACATAGAAATTTGCAAAATACTTACGGATCTGAATGTGACAGACCCGTTGACTAAAATTATCTCACAAGCAAAACATGATCACACCTTAGTACTCTTTGGGTGTTAATCACATAGCGATGTGAACTAGATTACTGACTCTAGTAAACCCTTTGGGTGTTGATCACATATCGATGTGAACTATGGGTGTTAATCACATGGTGATGTGAACTATTGCTGTTAAATCATATGGCGATGTGAACTAGATTATTGACTCTAGTGCAAGTGGGAGACTGAAGGAAATATGCTCTAGAGGCAATAATAAAGTTATTATTTATTTCCTTATATCATGATAAATGTTTATTATTCATGCTAGAATTGTATTAACTGGAAACATAATACTTGTGTGAATACATAGACAAACAAAGTGTCACTAGTATGCCTCTACTTGAATAGCTCGTTAATCGAAGATGGTTATGTTTCCTAACCATGGACAAAGAGTTGTTATTTGATTAACGAGATCAGATCATTAAGTGAATGATCTGATTGACATGACCCATTCCATTAGCTTAGCACCCGATCGTTTAGTATGTTGCTATTGCTTTCTTCATGACTTATACATGTTCCTATGACTATGAGATTATGCAACTCCCGTTTGCCGGAGGAACACTTTGTGTGCTACCAAACATCACAACGTAACTGGGTGATTATAAAGGAGCTCTACAGGTGTCTCCAAAAGTACATGTTGGGTTGGCGTATTTTGAGATTAGGATTTGTCACTCCGATTGTCGGAGAGGTATATCTGGGCCCTCTCGGTAATGCACATCACTTAAGCCTTGCAAGCATTGCAACTAATGAGTTAGTTGCGGGATGATGTATTATAGAACGAGTAAAGAGACTTGCCGGTAATGAGATTGAACTAGGTATTGGAATACCGACGATCGAATCTCGGGCAAGTAACATACCGATGACAAAGGGAACAACGTATGTTGTTATGCAGTCTGACCGATAAAGATCTTCGTAGAATATGTAGGAGCCAATATGGGCATCCAGGTCTCGCTATTGGTTATTGACCGGAGACATGTCTCGGTCATGTCTACATTGTTCTCGAACCCGTAGGGTCCGCACGCTTAAGGTTACGATGACAGTTATATTATGAGTTTGTGCATTTGATGTACCGAAGTTTGTTCGGAGTCCCGGATGTGATCACGGACATGACGAGGAGTCTCGAAATGGTCGAGACATAAAGATTGATATATTGGAAGCCTATGTTTGGATATCGGAAGTGTTCCGGGTGAAATCAGGATTTTACCGGAGTACCGGGAGGTTACCGGAACCCCCCGGGAGCTATATGGGCCATAGTGGGCCCTAGTGGAAAAGAGAAGAGGCAGCCCAACATGGGCCGCGCGCCCCTCCCCTCCCTTGGTCCGAATAGGACAAGGAGAGGGGGCCGGCCCCTCTCTCTCTTTTCCCCCCTCCGCGAATCCTATTCCAACTAGGATTGGGGGGGGGGAATCCTACTCCCAGAGGGAGTAGGACTCTCCTGGCGCGCCTCTCCTAGGCCGGCCGCACCCCCCCTTAGTCCTTTATATACGGAGGCAGGGGCACCCCAGAGACACACAAGTTGATCCACGAGATCTTATTCTTAGCCGTGTGCGGCGCCCCCAGCCACCATAGTCCTCGATAATATTGTAGTGGTGCTTAGGCGAAGCCCTGCGACAGTAGTACATCAAGATCGTCACCACGCCGTCGTGCTGACGGAACTCATCCCCGACACTTCACTGGATCGGAGTCCGGGGATCGTCATCGAGCTGAACGTGTGCTAGAACTCGGAGATGCCGTAGTTTCGGTGCTTGATCGGTCGGGCCGTGAAGACGTACGACTACATCAACCAAACGCTTCTGTTGTCGATCTACCAAGGGTACATAGATCACACTCTCCCCTCGTTGCTAAGCATCACCATGATCTTGCGTGTGCATAGGAATTTTTTTTGAAATTACTACGTTCCCCAACACTTCCTCCACCCAAGGGTGATCCCATGTTTGAGCTTAAACCGTTACCTGATACTCTTAAATATGCTTATCTTGATGAGAAAAAGATATATCCTGTTATAATTAGTGCTAACCTTTCAGAGCATGAAGAAGAGAGATTATTGAAAACTCTGAAGAAGCATCGTGCTGCTATTAGGTATACTCTTGATGATCTTAAGGGCATTAGTCCCACTCTATGTCAACATAAAATTAATTTGGAAGAAGATGCTAAACCAGTTCGTGACCATCAACGTCAGCTAAATCCTAAAATGAAAGAAGTGGTAAGAAAGGAGATACTAAAGCTCCTTGAGGCAGGTATAATTTATCCCGTTGCTGATAGTCAGTGGGTAAGCCATGTCCATTGTGTCCCTAAGAAGGGAGGTATTACTGTTATTCCTAGTGACAAAGATGAATTGATTCCTCAAAGAATTATTACAGGTTATAGGATGGTAATTGATTTCCGCAAATTAAATAAGGCTACTAAAAAAGATCATTACCCCTTACCTTTTATCGATCAAATGCTAGAAAGATTTTCAAACATACACATTTTTGCTTTCTAGATGGTTATTCTGGTTTCTCTCAAATACCTGTGTCAGCCAAAGATCAATTAAAGACTACTTTTACATGCCCTTTTGGTACTTTTGCTTATAGACGTATGCCTTTTGGTTTATGTAATGCACCTGCTACCTTTCAAAGATGCATGATGGCTATATTCTCTGATTTTGTGAAAAGATTTGTGAGGTTTTCATGGACGACTTTTCTATGGATCTTCTTTTGATGATTGATTGAGCAACCTTGATCGAGTTTTGCAGAGATGTGAAGAAACTAATCTTGTCTTGAATTGGGAAAAGTGCCACTTTATGGTTAATGAAGGTATTGTCTTGGGGCATAAAGTTTCTGAAAGAGGTATTGAAGTTGATAAAGCCAAGGTTGATGCTATTGAAAAGATGCCATGTCCCAAGGACATCAAAGGTATAAGAAGTTTCCTTGGTCATGCCGGTTTTTATAGGAGGTTCATTAAGGACTTCTCAAAAATTTCTCGGCCTCTGACTAATTTATTACAAAAAGATATACCATTTGTCTTTGATGATGATTGTGTAGAGGCATTTGAAATACTTAAGAAAGCATTGATCTCTGCACCTATTGTTCAGCCACCTGATTGGAATTTACCCTTTGAAATTATGTGTGATGCTAGTGATTATGTTGTAGGTGCTGTTCTAGGACAAAGAGTTGATAAGAAACTAAATGTTATTCAATATGCTAGTAAAACTCTAGACAATGCTCAAAGAAATTATGCTACCACTAAAAAAGAATTCTTAGCAGTTGTATTTGCTTGTGATAAGTTTAGACCTTATATTGTTGATTCTAAAGTAACTATTCACACTGATCATGCTGCTATTAAATATCTTATGGAAAAGAAAGATGCTAAACCTAGACTTATTAGATGGGTTCTCTTGCTAAAAGAATTTGATTTGCATATTGTTGATATAAAAGGAGCTGAGAACCCCGTTGCAGACAACTTGTCTAGGTTAGAAAATGTGCTTGATGACCCACTACCTATTGATGACAGCTTTCCTGATGAGAAATTAAATGTCATAAATGCTTCTCATACTGCTCCATGGTATGCTGGTTATGCTAATTACATTGTTGCTAAGTTTATACCACCTAGTTTCACATACCAGCAAAAGAAAGAGTTCTTCTATGATTTGAGGCATTACTTTTGGGATGACCCATGTAGCGACCAGACCTCAAACGGTCCAATCTCTGTGCTCAGGTGTCATCCCTGGATCAGTAATGCTGACACCACATAGTACTTGAAGGATTTATAACAGAGTAGCAATCACATACTTATTACATCGAGTGTCTCAACAGAGAACTTATTACAATAAATATGGCTTAAGGCCATCTAATAACGATAACAGCAGAAGGCTTGGAAGATAAGTGAGTCCATCAACTCCAACGGCATCACTGAGTATAGAACCACGACCTAAAGGCGCCTTAATCATCGTCTGAAAAGTCTGCAACATTAACGTTGCAGCCCGAAATGGGTCAGCACATGGAATATGCTGGCAATGTAACACATAGAGAGCAATGAAAGAATAAGGCTATACTACATGCATATTTGGCTGGTGGAAAGCTCTATGGTTACAGTTTTGCGTAAAGCCAATTTTTCCCTACTGCAAAGGAATAAATTTTATTTAACTATCATGGTGGCTGTTAAACATTGAGAATGGTTGACAGCATTCTCAATCCCAATTAAGCATCATCTTTAAGCAAAACCCAACAAAGTTAATTTTAGAGTAACATGATGAGATTCACATGATAATCCTGGTACTAGATACTCAAGATGTCCATAACTGGGGACACGGCTAACCATGATTAGTTTATACACTCTGCAGAGGTTTGCGCACTTTTCCCCACAAGACTCGATCGCCTCCGTTTGATTTCTCGCACTACATGGTGCTTGAGAAACGGATGACCGAGACATAGTCTTTCAGAAGCGCTAGCACCTTACGAACGGGTAGACCGTTACACCTACTTTCCCCTACATCTGCTAGTCTACCACTCTGAGAGTTCGCACAACTTAATCAACTATGCTAGAGCCCATAATAGCTTGTGGCTGCACACGGAAGTGTCTAGCATGAATAATCTCATGATCCCTTTGAGCCTGGGTGGCGGTCCAAAAGAAAACAGGCAATCGCTGGAATACCCAGGTGTCTCAATCCACCTAGATGTGTATTTAAGTTGCCACCTTAGATAAACCTTTAATTTAACAATCTCACATCTGTCATGGATTTCACTCACCCAATCCACGTCTACTAGCATAGCATAATAAGCAAACATAGAAGTAACTCCCAAAGGTTTGATAATAAACAGGTAATAGGTACTACCTCAACTACTTCCCAAACCCACAATTTAATTAGATCCTAAACATGCACGGGTGTGAGGATTGATCTAATGCAATAAAACTGGGTAATTGGAAGTATGATCAAAGTGTTACTTGCCTTGTTGATGATCCGCAAAACCTAGCGATTCGAAGTAGCAAGCAGCGCACTCCAGGTACTCTATCACAAACAAACAAGCATACAATAAGTACTCAACTAATGCACAGGTAAAACTCAAATAAGAGATCTAACCGGAAAGTTCAACTTAAGAACTCCGGTTAGCAAAAAGAATCAAATCGAACGAAGCAATGAAAGACAAACGCCAAAGGAAACAAGCTTCGTTTACTATTCTGGATCTAGGGCAATTTTTATAGTGGCAAAAACTTGTTTGAGTTGGTTAAACGGAAAGAGGGTTTTGAGACGAAACTCCAGGCGCTTGAATCGCCTAATTCCGATAAACGAGCGAAAAGTTATACTAGAACGGAAAAAGGATCAGGAATCGCGATCAGAAAAATCACGGATTTAATCCGAGAAAAAGAAAACGACGAATAAATTAACGAACGGATGTTCGTTAACTCGATCTAAACGATGAACGCGTTCGCTAAAACGAACGAACGAGCGAACGCTCGCTAAATAAATACACTGGAAAAACCTATTTATAAAAAAACAAAACAAAAAAACCGAACAAAACCGACAGAAAACCGATCGGTTTTTCGAGAAAAACCGGCGGTGGCGAGGTCTATGTAACGCCCTCGATGCGGCTATAGCTCCCACGTGTCGAGGCATGACTTAGAGGCATAACCACATTGAAAGCAATGTCGCAAGTTAGGCAATCTTCACAACATCCCATGTAATATAGATAATAAAAGGGGAGATACATAGTTGGCTTACACTCGCCACGTCAATCAAAGTACATAAATACCATTACAACATTCAAACATTCATGGCCCGACTACGGCGCCAAAATAAAAGATAAACCCAACATGCGACACGGTCCCGATCACCCCAACTAGGCACCACTACTGATCATCAGGGAAAGACACGTAGTATCGGCGTGAGTCCTCGTCGAACTCCCACTTGAGCTCAAGCGCGTCATCTGGAACAGAATCATCAGGCCCTGCATCTGGTTTGGAAGTAATCTGCGAGCCACAGGGACTCAGCAATCTCGCACCCTCGCGATCAAGACTATTCAAGCTTATAGGTAAGGCAAGGAAAATATGTGGAGCTGCAGCAAGCGACTAGCATATATGGTGGCTAACCTATTCGCAAAAGAGAGCGAGAAGAGGAGGCAAAGCGCGAACGAATAACTATAGAGCAACCTGCGGCAAGCATTACTCCAACACCGTTTTCACTTCCCGGACTCCTCCGAGAAGAGACCATCACGGTAACTCACACGATTGATTCATTTTAATTAAGTTAAGGTTCAACTTATCTACAATCGGACATTAACAAATTCCCATCTGCCCATAACCGCGGGCACGGCTTTCGAAAGTTCAAATCCCTGCAGGGGAGTCCCAACTTAGCCCATGACAAGCTCTCACGGTTAACGAAGGAATAGACCTCCTCTCGAGACGTTCCGATCAGACTCGGTATCCCGGTTCTACAAGACACTTCGACAAGTTAAAACAATTCCAGCAACACCGCCCGAATGTGCCGACAAATCCCGATAGGAGATGCACGTATCTCGTTCTCAGGGCACACTCAGATTGTCTAAACTTCCGGTAGGCCAGCCCAGAGTTGCCCCTAGTAGCCATCGGCGGCTGACGAGTTGGACCAACACCCAGAGGAGCACTGGCCCGGGGGGTTTAAAATAAGATGACCCTCGGGCTCCGGAAACCCGAGGGAAAAAGAGGCTAGGTGGAAAATGGTAAAACCAAGGGTGGGCATTGCTGGAAAAGCTTTAATCAAGGCGAACTATCAAGGGGTTCCCATTATAACCCAACCGCGTAAGGAACGCAAAATCCGGGAACATAACACCGATATGACGGATACTAGGGCGACAAGAGTGGAACAAAACACTAGGCGAGAGGCCGAGCCTTCCACCCTTTACCAAGTATATAGATGCATTAAGATAACAAGGTAATATAATGATATCCCAACAGTAAATAATGTTCCAACAAGGAACGGTCTCCAAACTTCACCTGCAACTAGCAACGCTATAAGAGGGGCTGAGCAAAGCGGTAACATAGCCAATCAACGGTTTGCTAGGACATGGTGGGTTAGAGGTTGGACATGGAAATTTGGGAGGCATGATAAGCAAGTGGTAGGCATCATAGCATAGGCATAGGAAAAGAGCGAGCATCTAGCAAAGCAAAGATAGTAGTGATTTCGAGGGTATGATCATCTTGCCTGCAAAGTTGTCAGAGTTGACTGGATCCTCCAAAGCAAACTCAACGGGCTCCTCGTTAGCGAACTCGTCTCCCGGCTCTACACAAACAAGACAACCAAGCAACAAGGACACAATCAACCATGCGCAAAGCTCAAACAATATGATGCAAATATGGTATGCTATGCGGGATGCGATATGTGATGCATATGCAAGATTTGACAAGGAATGAATGAACCTGGCCTCTACATGGAAATCCAAGTGTGCCACTAGAAAGGTGAGATGAAATCGCTTGAAAACGATATAAAGAACACCGGAATCGGAGTTACGGTTTGGAGATGGCAAGCAATTCAAATATGACACCGGTCTGCGATTTACAACAAGTAGTCATCGAAATGCAACAAGATGAACATACTACAGCAGTCAAACATGGCAACACAATACATGGCAGGGATCCATTCATGATGCTTAACAAAATATGAACACTGAGCTACGGCCAATTCATCCATTAACAGGTTCAAACAGGCATGGCGAAAATGCATTTGGTAAACAGATTTCAGACTTAGTGAAATTAACACTTGTCTGGAATTTCAGATCAGATAGCACACTTTGGAGCATGAAAACTATATGCTACAGGACCTGAACATGGCAAAGTAAAGCATGGCATGGAGCTACTCAAAGAGCTTAACAAAAGTCTCTTAGTGACCTTGAGCCAAAAGGGATCATAAAATACAATTGCAAGCATGTGAACATGGCAAAAACATAATCAGATCACAGACTTAGTGAAAAACTGAAGCATGCAAATCAGGTATCAAGTAGGCATGTTTACGAGCTCGATGCACTCACTACAGAGCATTTCATGACAATCTAAGCATACACCCATCAATAATACACATTATACAAGCTAGACATGGCAAGAACAATATCATAGCATGCACGAATCAACTACAACATCCTCGGCAAAATTGCTAACAAGTAGATAATCTGCCCAGATTCACGAAATAGCAAAAGTAGAGCTCGATTGACTCAAGCTAGGATGCTCCATAATTGCAAATAAAGATATGGATGGATAGAGCACTACAAGATTAACAAAACATACTTACTGATTATCCTCAAAAGAGGCACGGATCACTAGGAAACAACATGAACATATGGCATAATGAGATAAGCAGACCAAGGACTTAGTCGAATTGCTAAGTCCCTGAAATCAGCATTAACGAATGCTCCACTTTGCAAGCTTGTGCTAGTCACCACACACATCACAAAAATACATGGGTTGCACCTCTGGAAAGATGGCAAAACATATAACAAAACACATGTAGAGCTCAGGGGCATATCATGCACACAATAATCATGGCAAAAATGACAAATATCTAATTGGAGCAGCAGATCTGACAATTATCCCAAATAGCACTCTTCCAGCAGCATTTCGGGCATCAAGATGAACTCAAATGAAAATGATGCAATGAGATGAAATGATGTGCTCTCTGAGACGAACATTTTGATATGCTGTATGCCCAAAACGGGGCTACGGGTGAAAAGTTACAATGCGATGAACATAGCAAAATAAATAGGGTTTTAGATCTGGATCGCCGGCGTGCGAACCGAGGTCGGTGGCGGGCTCGCCGGAGAAGGGACAGGGCGTCGCCGGAGTAGAGGAGATAGCCGGATCCGGTCCTTTCCTAGCCGGATCCGGTCGAGGCGGCAAGGCGACGAGGTCGGCGGGGTCGGCGGTGGCCGGCGAGGTGGCGGTCGCCGACGCGGCGGAGCGGCGGCCGGAGTCGGGGAGGAAGCGGCGCGGGAGGATCCGGGCGGCGGGGCGCGGCGCGCGGGCCTCTGGGGCCGGCCTTGGGCTTGGCGGGCCGGCGGCGGAGGGAGGCGGTCAGGCGAATGGGGAGGTGCCACGTGGCGGCGGCGGGTGCAGCGGACACGTCCGGCGCCGGCGAACGTTGTCCGGCGCACGGAGGAAGAAGAGGGCTAGGTTTTCGGGGGAGAGATCCGAATTTTCGGGAGTGGGTCTATATATAGGCATGGGGGGAGCTAGGAGTGTCCAAATGAGGTGCGGTTTTCGGCCACGCGATCATGATCGAACGCTCTAGATGATGGAGAGGGTTTTGGTGGGTTTTGGGCCAAATTGGAGGGGTGTTGGGCTGCAACACACACGAGGCCTTCTCGGTCCCTCGGTTAACCGTTGGAGCATCAAACGAAGTCCAAATGGTACGAAACTTGACAGGCGGTCTATCGGTAGTAAACCAAGGCCGCTTGGCAAGTCTCGGTCCAATCCGGAAATGTTTAATCCCCACACATGAAAGAAAGGTAGAAATGACCACCGGAGGAGAACGAAGCGCCGGAATGCAAAACGGACAACGGGGAAAATGCTCGAATGCATGAGACGAACATGTATGCAAATGCAATGCACATGATGACATGATATGAGATGCATGACAATGATAACAACACACGGAGACAAAAACCCGAACCTGAGAAAATAAAATAACTTAACGCCGGAAACGGCAAGAGTTGGATTACATATTAGGAAAATCATATCCGGGGTGTTACAACACTCCACCACTATGAAAGGATCTTGTCCCGAGATTTAGGACTGAAAGAATGCCGGGTACTCAGAACGGAGGTGATCCTCGTGTTCCCAGGTAGCTTCACGGACGGAATGGTGTGACCACTTGACTTTGAGGAATTGGATTGACTTGTTGCGAGTCTTCCATTCAGTCTCTTCAAGAATAGCAACGGGGTGCTCACGATAAGAGAGATCTGCTTGGAGCTCAATGTCTTCGAAGTTGACGGTGCGGTCAGGAGTCTTGAAGCACTTTCGGAGCTGAGAGACATGGAACACGTCATGAACATTTGCAAAGTTTGAAGGAATCTCGAGTTGATAGGCGAGATCGCCTCTCTTGCTGACGATCTTGAAAGGTCCCACGTATCTAGGGGCAATCTTCCCTTTGATACCGAAGCGGCGAGTACCTTTCATAGGAGAGACGCGGAGGTAAACATGATATCCGATCTCGAAAGCCAAATCACGGTGCTTACTATCATAGTAGCTCTTCTGGCGGGATTGGGCTGCTTTGAGGTTATCTCGAATGACTTTGCACATTTCCTCTGCCTCTGTGATTAAGTCATTTCCCAAAAGCTGACGTTCACCAGTTTCAGACCAGTTGAGAGGGGTACGGCACTTCCTGCCATACAGAATTTCAAATGGGGCCTTGCCCAAACTTGCTTGAAAACTGTTGTTGTAGGAGAATTCAGCATAAGGAAGACAACCCTCCCACTTCATGCCGAAGGAGATCACACAAGCCCTGAGCATATCTTCAAGAATCTGATTGACACGCTCGACTTGACCGCTAGTTTGAGGATGGAAAGCTGTGTTGAAGCGGATGTTGGTGCCCATGGCCTTCTGAAAAGAATCCCAAAACTTGGAGGTAAAGATGTTGCCACGGTCTGAAGAGATCACTTGAGGAATACCGTGCAGAGAGACAATCCGAGAGGTATAGAGCTCCGCCAATTGAGCTGCAGTGATTGACTGTTTGATAGGCAGAAAGTGAGCCACTTTAGTGAGTTTGTCGATGACAATGAATATAACATCATTGCCATGTTTGGACTTTGGAAACCCAGTCACGAAGTCCATCTCAATGTGGTCAAACTTCCATTCTGGAATGGCAAGAGGTTGGAGGAGACCCACTGGCCTTTGGTGTTCTGCCTTCACTCTTCTGCAGACATCACATTCATTCATGAATTGAGCAATCTCGCGCTTCATTCGAGTCCACCAATAAGCCTGCTTGAGGTCCTGATACATCTTCGTGCTCCCAGGGTGGATGGAGAGGAGAGAATTGTGAGCCTCGTTCATGATCACTTTACGAAGGTCACCTTTGGGCACAACAATACGATCCTCGAAGAAGAGAGTATCCTTGTCATCAAGGCGGTAGCACTTGTACTTGGGTTGACTCTTGGCAATCCCAATCTTCACCTTCTTCACCATAGTATCAAGAAGCTGAGCTTGGCGAATCTGGTCTTCCAAGGTAGGAGAGACTTGAAGGTTGGTGAGGAAACCTTGAGGAACAACTTGCAGATTAAGTTTGCGGAAAGCTTCACAAAGCTCGGGTTGATAAGGCTTGAGAATCAGACTATTGCAATAAGCCTTCCTGCTCAAAGTGTCAGCAATCACATTGGCCTTGCCTGGAGTATACTCGATACTCGGATTATACTCTTGAATCATTTCGACCCATCGAGTCTGCCTGAGGTTGAGATTAGGCTGAATGAAGATGTACTTGAGACTCTTGTGATCAGTGAAAATGTCCACTTTTCTTCCCAATAAGAGATGTCTCCGAGTCAAAAGAGCATGCACAACTGCCGCCAACTCGAGGTCATGAGTGGGGTAGTTCTTCTCGTTGGGCTTCAACTGGCGAGAGGTATAAGCCACAACTTTCTTCTCTTTCATCATCACTACGCCGAGACCTTGGAGAGAGGCATCGCAAAAGACCTCGTACGGCTTGGATTCATCAGGCGGAGTCAGAACTGGAGCAGTGACCAATTTCTCTTTCAAAGTGTTGAAAGTGATGTCACACTCCGGAGACCAAACGTACTTGACGTGCTTCTAGATAAGATTAGAGAGAGGCTTCGCGATCTTAGAAAAGTTTTCAACGAATCTTCGACAGTAGCTTGCGAGACCGAGGAAGTTGCGGAGTTGCTTCACGTTCTGAGGTGGTTCCCAATTCACAATTGCAGACACCTTCTCAGGATTCACCGCAATGCCCTTGGCAGAGATGATATGCCCATGATAAAGAACCTCATCGAGCCAAAATTCGCACTTGGAGAACTTGGCGTAGAACTGGTGTTCCCTCAGCTTATCGAGCACCAGACGCAAGTGCTTGGCATGATCTTCCTTGTTCTTCGAAAAGACCAGAATGTCGTCGAGATAGACCAAAACGAAGTCATTGGTGTAGGCGTTGAAGATGAAGTTCATCATGCGAGAGAACGTCGGAGGAGCGTTGACGAGACCAAAAGACATGACAGTGTATTCATATGAACCATAGCTTGTCCTGAAAGCCGTCTTGGGAATATCTTGTTGACGGATTCGAATCTGATGATAACCCATACGGAGATCAAGCTTGGAGAATACTTGGGCACCTTTGAGTTGTTCGAACAGCTCGTTGATGTTGGGAAGTGGGTATTTTTTCTTGATGGTCTTCTTGTTCAATGGACGGTAATCAACACAAAGTCGGTCCGTTCCATCCTTCTTCTTCACAAAAAGAACACCACAACCCCACGGAGAAGAACTAGGTCGGATGAGACCCATTCTCTCTTGAATATCGAGTTGCTTCTTCAGCTCCTTCAACTCTTCAGGTCCGAGCTTGTAAGGACGCTTGCACACAGGTTCTGTGCCAGGCTCAAGATCGATGACGAATTCAACTGTCCGGTGCGGAGGCATTCCTGGAAGCTCTTCTGGAAAGACGTCTTGATATTCACAAACAACTGGAATCTGCGAGATAGCATCCAGTTACCCTTCTCATTGAGAGAAAACAGACGGATGGTATTATCCCGAGCGGCAAAGATAATTACATCCTCAGACGAATGAGTCAATTGAATCTGCCTGGCTGCATAATCAAGATGCGCCTTGTGCTTAGAAAGCCAATCCATTCTGAGAATAAGATCAATATCTGAGTTGCCAAGAACCACCAGAGAAGAAAGAAACTTGTAGTCACCCAACGTGATAGAGATATCGGGAGCAACCAAACTAGAAGTCAAAAGCTTGCCGGAAGAAACAACTTGCATGACTTTGGGCATGATCTCAGTATCAACATTGTGCTTCGATGCAAAAGGGCATGAAAAGAAAGAATGTGATGCACCAGTATCAAAAAGTACTTTTGCAGGAACATCGTTAACAGGAAGGTTACCCATGATGACATCTGACGAGTCCTCTGCCCGAGCTGCATTCATCAAATTGACCTTGGCGTGCTTGGGGTTATGCTTGACCACAGCTGTACTTGCCGATCTCACGGGAGGAGGAGGAGGAGGAAGACGCCTCTGGTTGAAGCACTTGTTGGCACAGTGACCCTTCTGTTGGCACTTGTTGCACGTGACCTCTGAAAGCGGACGGTGATATGGAGCACTCGATCTTGGAGCTTGAGACGAAGTCTTGTTCTGAAAGCCATGGTTGGGTGGGAAGATCCACTGCCACCTTTGCTCTTCTGCTGATACGGCTGACGAAACAGAGGAGGAGGAAGCCAATACTTCTGCTGCTTGGCCACTTGAGTAGAGGAAGAAGGAGTAGTGTCTCTGACTTGCTTCTTGGAAGCATCACACCTTAGTTGAGCAGCCTCTTGCTTCAATGCCATGTTGTAGAACTCATCGTACCTCAAGGGCTCAAAGAGAACAAGAGCTAGCTGTATTTCTTCTCTGAGACCACCCCTGAACTGGTATATCATGCTCTTCTCATCAGGGACGTCCTGCTTAGCAAAGCGGGCGAGCTTCTGGAACAACTTGTTGTAGTCATAGACAGACAAAGAGCCTTGCTTCAGGTTGCGGAATTCCTCACGCTTGCTTTCAACCACGCTCTGAGGGATATGATGAGCTTTGAAGTCTTGACGAAATTCATCCCAAGTAATCACACGGCCTCCTCTGGAATCCTTGTACTACTGAAACCATTCTGCAGCTTGGTCTTTGAGTTGGAAGGAAGCGAACTTGACAAAGTCCTCAGGCCTGACGTTACTGCACTCGAAATGCTTGCACAGATCCACGAGCCAATCGTCAGCATCAGTTGCCTCAACACAATTGCTGAAAGTCTTTGGCCCGTTAGCAAGGAACTGGTTGAGTGTAGCAAAGTGATTCTGATTGTTGCCTTGGTTGCCTTGGTTCGCTTGATTGCGCTCTTGAAGAATTTGCATGATCAATTGTGTGTTTGCATTGGTAGCGGCCATCACAGCTTGCCATGCCTCCGGAGGAGGTGGAGGTGGTGGCGGATCCTGATTCTGATTCTGATTGGTGCTCTTAGCGGGAGCCATCCTGAAGAGGGTGACAACCGTTAGCACATTGACAGATAAAATGAAGCTGAATCAAACGGGTTGAAATTGCAACATAAAGTCTTCACATCCGAACAAAATGAACGAATGCATTCCACTTGAAATGGTCACATATCCATAAATTCAGAAGCCACTTAGAATTTAGGTAGAGGAATAAATCAACAAGGTACGGATCAAGAACGAATACTCGGTAAGAAATCCCAATCTCAAACCAAATATCCGTGGAAGAAGAACTAGAGCTACAAGAATTCCCACCTATGAAACTCCCGAACCTTTCCGATTATGCAATCAGGTGTTGGGGATACAGGGGAAGCATAATATCTCACCCAAATCTAGCAAATCCTACATCCAGTTGTATCCATCCTTCAACACATAACCGAGAAAAACTTCGGAAACCATCTACCTCAACCTTCGAAAAGCATCCGTTATACAAGTTATGGTGATACTCCCGAACTCCCGCCCTAGTACTGGGTGGCGTCGAGGTTATCTCACCAACGAACTGCATAAAAGAGATTTTCTATGTCGGCGTACTAAACTCGGGTATTCCAGAACTGCAACGATAAAATTGTGACGACAACACCTCGGAGCTCAACTCCCCGGTGTAGGATCGAAAGTATGTCTAGAGGGGGGGTGATTAGACTACTTGACCAAATAAAAACTTAACCTTTTCCCAATTTTAGTTCTTGGCAAATTTTAGCTATTGTAGGACAAGTCAAGCAATCATCACACAATTCAAGCAAGCATGCAAAGAGTATATTGGCAGCGGAAAGTAAAGCATGCAACTTGCAAGAATGTAAAGGGAAGGGTTTGGAGAATTCAAACGCAATTGGAGACACGGATGTTTTTCCCGTGGTTCGGATAGGTGGTGCTATCCTACATCCACGTTGATGGAGACTTCAACCCACGAAGGGTAACGGTTGTGCGAGTCCACGGAGGGCTCCACCCACGAAGGGTAATGGTTGCGCAAGTCCACGAAGGGCTCCACCCACGAAGGGTAATGGTTGCGCGAGTCCACGGAGGGCTCCACCCACGAAGGGTAATGGTTGCGCGAGTCCACGGAGGGCTCCACCCACGAAGGGTCCACGAAGAAGCAACCACCCACGAAGGGTCCACGAAGAAGCAACCACCCACGAAGGGTCCACGAAGAAGCAACCTTGTCTATCCCACCATGGCCATCGCCCACGAAGGACTTGCCTCACTAGCGGTAGATCTTCACGAAGTAGGCGATCTCCTTGCCCTTACAAACTCCTTGGTTCAACTCCACAATCTTGTCGGAGGCTCCCAAGTAACACCTAGCCAATCTAGGAGACACCACTCTCCAAGAAGTAACAAATGGTGTGTTGATGATGAACTCCTTGCTCTTGTGCTTCAAATGATAGTCTCCCCAACACTCAACTCTCTCTCATAGGATTTGGATTTTGTGGAAAGAAGATTTGAGTGGAAAGCAACTTTGGGAAGGCTAGAGATCAAGATTCATATGGTAGGAATGGAATATCTTGGTCTCAACACATGAGTAGGTGGTTCTCTCTCAGAACATATGAGTTGGAATTGTGTATGTGTTTTGATGGCTCTCTCCACGAATGAAGAGGAGGTGGAGGGGTATATATAGCCTCCACACAAAATCCAACCGTTACACATAGTTTTCCAATCTTAGTGGGACCGAATCAACAAACTCGGTCGGACCGAAAAGGTAAACCTAGTGACCGTTGGAGATTTTCGGTGGGACTGACATGCAACTCGGTAGGACCGATATGGTTAGGATTTGGGCATAACGTAATCTCGGTGAGACCGATTACACAAACTCGGTGAGACCGAGTTTGGTAATAAGCTAACCAGAGAGCTGGTCAGGCAAACTCGGTGGGACTGATTTGCTCTTTCGGTGAGACCGAAAAGTTACAAAAGGAAACAAAGAGTTTACACTGCAATCTCGGTGGGACCGATTCGCTCTTTCGGTGAGACCGAAAAGTTACAAAAGGGAAACATAGAGTTTGCAATCCCATCTCGGTGAGACCGAGATCCCTATCGGTAGAACCGAATTGCTAGGGTTTGGCAGTGGCTTATGACAAGTGAGACTCAGTGGCGCCGGATAGAAAGAATCGGTATGACCGAGTTTGGCTTAGGTTTTAGGTCATCTGTGGATATGGGAAAGTAGTTGAGGGTTTTGGAGCATATCGCTAAGCACATGAAGCAAGAGGTTCATTAAGCAACACCTCATCCCTCCTTGATAGTATTGGCTTTTCCTATGGACTCAATGTGATCTTGGATCACTAAAATATAAAATGAAGAGTCTTGAGCTTTTGAGCTTGAGCCAATCCTTTGTCCTTAGCATTTTGAGGGTTCCACTTTCACATCCATGCCATGCCAATCATTGAGCTTTCCTGAAATAGTCATCTTGGAATAGCATTAGCTCAATGAGCTATATGTTGTTATGAATTACCAAAACCACCTAGGGATAGTTGCACTTTCAATCTCCCCCTTTTTGGTAATTGATGACAACATATAGATCAAAGCTTCGACAAATGATAATAAGCATGAAATATATCGTCGCTTTGAGAAGTATGTGACAAGTAAGAGCTCCCCCTAAATTTGTGCATATTTAAAATTTGCTTTGGACTGCAAATGCACAAAGAGTTAGAGTCATGGGTTACTCTTCCATGTCACATACATCTTGGTGGAGCGCTTAAAATGATAAGAATGAAATACATGCACTCATCACCAAGAATAGTGAATGATCACATAAGATAGATAAGATGATAATATTAAGCAAACATTAAGTGTAGCTTATGATCAAACACATGATCATCACTCACGAGCAATGACATAGTATCTCACACAAAAGCAAACAAAGTTCGAAAAACCACCAAATAAAACAAGAGAGAATAAAAGCAACACTAAAGCAACACTCTCTCTCGAAGCCTATGATCTATACATTTTCTCCCCTTTGGCAACAAGTTACCAAAAAGTTCCTAGAAAATGCATAGTGCTAAGTCGACACTCCGGCTTGATCTTCAGGTGGTGGTGGAGTCCGGAGTACTCCAAGGACGAAGCCTTCTGTAGACGTGGTCGGAGTCGAGGCTGAAGTGGACACTGGAGCTGGTGGAACTGAGGCTGTAGCTGGTGCAGAAGTGGTGGCTCTGGTGTCAGCAACTGGCACTGCAGACGACCTCGGACCTCGTGGCACTCTGGCAAAGGCATCAGTTGTAGTCTTGCCTCTCCTCTCCTGCATGTCATCCTGGAGCTGCTCCACTGCAGTCTGAATCTCTGTCACTTTGACATCCAAGTCATAGAACTTTTGTTCCATGATCCTCTCTAAGCTCTGTTGATTCTGAGTGAGGGTGGCCAGTCCTTGCTCAATCCTCAGTGTGGATGCAATCAAGTAACCAAGCTGCTCTTGTTTGGTTTTCCAGAAATACTCAGATGCCTCCTCTTGAGTTGGCATCTTGGCAGCTTTCTCCTTCCTCGCCTGCTCCTTCTTTGCTTGTGCTTGAACTGATGATGGTTCATTCTCATTCATCACAACTTGGTTGTCCTCAAAGTCTGGATGAATAGGCAAGTGTTCCTTGTCCAACAAGTATATGCCTGTGCCCATCTTTGAGTTGATTAACTCCTGAATCTGAGGGGCATAACCACAGCTCCTCTTCTGATCTGCTGCAGTCCTCTTGATAGTTTCTACTATGAGGCTCATGACCTTGAATTTCTGAGGCACATCAAATACATGAAGCAAATTGATTGCATGGCCTCTGATCATCTTGTGATCACCTGACTTGGGCAACAGAGTGTGCCTAAGGATCCAGTTAATGGTTGGCAGCCCTGACAGAAGATAATGCACAGACCCAAACTTGAAAGTATCAAGTGCCTCGTTTGGAATTTCCTTGTACATATTGGACATAGAGTTGTGGTCCATCTTCTTCTTGGCATAGATATCCAAGTCATCCTCATGCTCCTCTGGGGCATTGATGAGCTGTGCCCACTCAGCAACAGTAGATTGGTACCTCGTACCTTCAGACATCCATGTGATCTTTCCATCTGGGTAGAAATGTGCTGTGGAGTAGAATGCATAATGAGTTCCACATTCCACTTTGTGAGCTTCTGCCCAACAAAGTCTGCTACTCCACAAGCATTGAAGTTGTCATACACTCCAGGGTAGTATCTTTGTTGTCCTTGATGTATTGCCAATCAACCCATCTCATATCACAGACAATTGGCTTCTTGTCTAAGCAGCACTGTCTCATAAAAGTCTTGCTGCTCCTTGGTGTGAAACCTGTAGTCAACTGCAGTCCTTCTCCTTGAAGCATACGGGTCTGCTTCTCTCCACTTCCGGAGCCCTGAATCTCTCCTGAGTTTCATATCCTCAGCCACAGGATGAGCATCGTTGTGGTCTGGATCTTGGGCTTGAGCTTTCTAAGAACATTCTCTTCTTCTCTTCTTCTGCAGCTTCAGGCACTGGGGCCTTGTTCTTCTCAGTAGCTGGGATGCTTCTTGTGTTCCTCTTTGGCTTTGGCTTTGGAGCTGGCCTTGGCCTTGGAAGCAGCTGCCCCTGTTCTTATGGCATCACCCATCAGCTTGGGTGCCTTAGGTGCTGGTGCAGCTACCTCTTCTTCTTCCTCCTCATCTTCCATGATGGAAGCCTTGCCAAGCACTCTGGCTACAGTTTTCTTCACCCTTTCTTTCCTCTTCTTGCCTTCAGCAGCAACTGGCTCAATGGGAGTGGGCTTCTCAGTTGAAGCTCTGGCCTTTGACATAGGCTGCCTGCCTGCTGGCCTTTTGATCTTCATCCCTGGTTTTATGCCCTGTGCTGGCTCAACTCTCTTGGAAGTTGCTTCCTCTTCTGCCACATAATCATCATCTTCTGAGTCTGAGGTTCTCTTCTTTCTCTGTCTTGTGGCAGCTTTAGGCAGATTGCTAGGGGTGCTCCTGCTGCCATCATCTGAGGAACTTGAGGGACTAGTGCCCTCACTCATCTGCACTTGCTGCTCTGACAAGTTCTGGCTATCACTTTGGTCTGACATGATGCAAACTCTGACTGCTGACCCTGTGAATAGGTTATAGATGAGATAGAGTGGATAAGCATCACAAAATGCAGAGATTTTTGCAAAAGAATAATTCAAAAACTTAGTTTTAGTTTCCCACTGAAAGCATCTCAGATCTACCGATTTCTAAACTCGGTGATACCGAAGCAGTTTTGGCACCTAAACTAGTGAACTCGGTCAGACCGAGTCACAGTTCGGTGGCACCGAGACTGCTAGGGTTTCACAGAGTTCCAAAATCGGTCACACCGATAAGTAATTCTCGGTCAGACCGAGTCTCACTTGTGCAATGGCATAAGCCAAATCGGTGGGACCGAGTTTTTCAACTCGGTGGGTCCGAGATGGTTTCGGCGGAAACCTAACCCTAAAATTTTCGAATTAAACCTAATCTACGAGTTCATTGACTGGATAGAAGTTTAACAAACGTGGCAAGAATCATGATGATCACAATGTGCTAAGAATCGGATTGGGGAATAGCACAAAGATCGAGTCCATACCCTAGTTTGGCGGAGACTCGCTACGGCGGCAACGGCGGTGTTGAATTTCCATTGACGGCGACGGAGACCAGCGACTGGAGGCGAGGAGACGATCCGGAGACCAAGTTGGCAGAGCAGGCTATCGCGCGGGCGAAGGGGTTCGGAGAAATTTCCAAATTTTTGCCCGTGACTATATATAGCCCGACCCTGTCGGTGTGACCGAGTGGAACAACTCGGTGGCACCGAGATGCAAAACTGTATACAGTTGTTGCAACTCGGTGTGACCGAATGGTTCAAATCGGTTGCACCGAGATCGAAAACCTAGATCAACTTAATGATCTCGGTAGGACCGAAAGTAGGGTATCGGTCAGACCGAGAATCATAAAGAGGTTTTGGAAGTTTAAGTCTATGACGAATCGGGGACTCCGAGCGCTCCTCACACAGAGTGGTTCGAATCTGACTTGATCAAATTTTGTGATGTAGCATGAATAGAGTTTGAGACGAGAAAAGCATAGATAGCTAGAGGAGGTTCTTAGGCATTCTTGTCCATCCACTTGGCAAAAGGAAATAAAACCAAACAATCAAAACAACAAGTGGATGTCCTCGAATGAGTAAAATATGCAACCAGCATGCTCACACAATAAGATGGCAAATGAAATATGTGACAAGGCATGCACAACCAATTCTAGCATCTATCAAGCAATTTGCGATGACAAGGTCATCTATATATGAGTATATTGACTTAGGAGTCAAGTGAGAACACTTGATCATAGGTCATACTCATCGTTTAAGCTCAAGTGGGGTTACCACTTTTACATAAAGCATTGTTGTGTTCACATCTTTAGAGTTGCTTTAGCTCAAGTCTTAGAGTAAAGCTCCCCCTAGATGTGATATCCCCCCTTAGAGGGATGAACTAACCTCGGGTTTTGTCGATGATGACTTCATGTAGATGTTGAAGATGTGGATGCTCAATGTTGATGTAGATCACTTGGAGCTATCCATTTGAGTGAATTGCACTTTCAATACCTACATGGGTTAGTCCCACAAGGAACAAACAAGGATATCCATAGACATAGAGTGATGCACACACAAGATGATGTCCATGAAAACTTTTAGGTTACCTTGTCCCTTGTCTTACCAACAAGAGGGTTTGTGACTCCTTGAACTAGTGCAAGATGTGGAAGTTGATTGCACTTGTTCTTGCCAAAATGATAAGAGTGAAGTATGTTGGCGGAGTCACCCTCAAGAACTCTCTAGTTCTTCTTCTTTTGGATCCACACCATCTTGATGGGAATCCTTGGAGTTGTAGTCGTACTTGATGAAGTGGAACTTGAAGTAGTCTTGGGAATCCACTTGACTAAGGTCTTAGGAGCTTCTTCAAATGCATCAATTTCCTCTTGAAGCTTGTCCTTGCCTTTTTGCTTGTAGTCTTGTGGTGGAAGATCATCTTGAGCTTGTGTCCCCTTGAAAGAAGTATCATACTTCTCTTGTTGAGGAACAAACTTTGTCTTGGGGTATTGATCTTCTTCCCACTCAACTCCATTGGCATTGAACTTTCGTTCAAAACCAACACCTTGATTCTTCCGGTGCATTCCTTGCTTGCGCACAATTTCCTCGAATTGCTTACTCCCGGCAAGGCTTTTGTACACTCCTTTCTCTATAATTCCCTTCAATAAGCTATTTTCTTGCTCAAGTGTAACTTGGCTAAGAGAATCATTAGTGGAATCAAGAGAACTACTAGAAGCAACAATATTGGATTTAGCATGATCATTGTTACTGCTAGAGGAAGAATCTTTCTTGTTCTTGTTACTAGACTTGACTTGAGGCATGTAAGTGGATAAGAGTAAACGCTTGGCAATGTAAGAAGAACTTTTCTTGCGGAGATCATCATTGATTGCTTTTAAGAACTCATGCTCTTGCTCAAGATTGAGCTTTTCAAAGCGTAATTTCTCATGAGCTCTTAAAAGTTCTCGATGATCTTCGAAGATAGTTTCATGAGCTAACTTAAGAGTGTTTAGTTCTTTAGTTAGAGCCTCAATCTTCTCCTTATCATTGTCATTCGTTTTATCTTGATTAGCATGATTAATTGACGTTTCATCATAGTATTCATCACTAGAGTTGTCAACAAGCAAATCATCACCTAACAAGTCATCTTCATCACTATTGAAATCAACATACTCGGGGTGTGTTACCTTAGGACCTTTGGCCATGAAGCATCTTCCAATTCCTTCATTTGGTGAGTCAAATATGTCGTAGGAGTTGGTTGACACAAGTGCTAGACCGGCAACACCTTCATCTTGAGTATCTTCGGAGTCGGAGTGATAACTTCTCTCGGAGTGGCTGTCGGAGTCGGAGCCGGATACCCATTCACCAACATGAGCTTGATGTCTTCGTTTTGTGTAGCTCCTTGATGATTTTTCCTTCCTTTCCGAATCCTTGCTTCTCCGTGAGTATCTTCGTTCATAACGATCATCTCTACTCCTTCTCTCTCTTGGTGGTGATTCTTTGCTTCTTCTTTTTGGAGAATCTTCTCTTCTCTTGTAGGGAGCCGTACACTCATTGGAATAGTGTCCGGGTCTTCCACAACTGTAGCAGTTTCGCTCTCGACTAGAAGATCTTTTGTCATTGTAGGACCTTGACTTGAAGCTTCTATCTTTGCTTCTACTCTTGTAGAACTTGTTGAAGTTCTTCACCATTAAGCTCAATTCTTCATTGAAGTTTTGTTTCTCACTTGATGATGTAGGGGCTTCACATGAGGCTTTGTAGGCACCACTTGATTTGTTGTGAAGTTCCTCTTTATCCTTAAGTGACATCTCATGAGCAACAATTCTTCCAATCACCTCCGTTGGCTTGAGATCTTTGTAATTGGGCATCATTTGGATCAATGTGCACACGGTATCATATTTTCCATCCAAGGCTCTTAGAATCTTCTTGATGATGAATCTATCGGTCATCTCTTCACTTCCTAAGCCGGCAATCTCATTTGTGATGAGAGCAAGCCTAGAGTACATTTCAGCGACACCTTCACCATCCTTCATTTTGAACTTGTCAAGTTGACTTTGAAGCACATCCAACTTGGATTCCTTGACGGAGTCGGTACCTTCGTGCATATCAATCAAAGTGTCCCAAATTTCCTTTGCATTCTCAAGACGGCTGATTTTGTTGAATTCTTCGGGGCACAATCCGTTGAAGAGAATATCACAAGCTTGAGCATTGTATTGCAACATCTTCAACTCATCCGCGGTAGCTTCACGGTTTGGTTCTTTCCCATCAAAGAAGTCACCTTGCAAACCAACACACACAATAGCCCAAACGGCGGGGTTATGTCCAAGAATATGCATTTTCATTTTATGCTTCCAACTAGCAAAATTAGTACCATCAAAGTAAGGACCTCTACGGTGATAATTTCCCTCGCTAGACGCCATACTCTCCTAGGTTGTGAAACCAAGGCTATGACCACCAAAAGCTATGGAGATCAAAGCAAATGGAGACCAAAGCTCTGATACCACTTGTAGGATCGAAAGTATGTCTAGAGGGGGGGGTGATTAGACTACTTGACCAAATAAAAACTTAACCTTTTCCCAATTTTAGTTCTTGGCAGATTTTAGCTATTGTAGGACAAGTCAAGCAATCATCACACAATTCAAGCAAGCATGCAAAGAGTATATTGGCAGCGGAAAGTAAAGCATGCAACTTGCAAGAATGTAAAGGGAAGGGTTTGGAGAATTCAAACGCAATTGGAGACACGGATGTTTTTCCCGTGGTTCGGATAGGTGGTGCTATCCTACATCCACGTTGATGGAGACTTCAACCCACGAAGGGTAACGGTTGCGCGAGTCCACGGAGGGCTCCACCCACAAGGGTAACGGTTGCGCGAGTCCACGGAGGGCTCCACCCACGAAGGGTCCACGAAGAAGCAACCACCCACAAAGGGTCCACGAAGAAGCAACCTTGTCTATCCCACCATGGCCATCGCCCACGAAGGACTTGCCTCACTAGCGGTAGATCTTCACGAAGTAGGCGATCTCCTTGCCCTTACAAACTCCTTGGTTCAACTCCACAATCTTGTCGGAGGCTCCCAAGTAACACCTAGCCAATCTAGGAGACACCACTCTCCAAGAAGTAACAAATGGTGTGTTGATGATGAACTCCTTGCTCTTGTGCTTCAAATGATAGTCTCCCCAACACTCAACTCTCTCTCATAGGATTTGGATTTTGTGGAAAGAAGATTTGAGTGGAAAGCAACTTGGGAAGGCTAGAGATCAAGATTCATATGGTAGGAATGGAATATCTTGGTCTCAACACATGAGTAGGTGGTTCTCTCTCAGAACATATGAGTTGGAATTGTGTATGTGTTCTGATGGCTCTCTCCACGAATGAAGAGGAGGTGGAGGGGTATATATAGCCTCCACACAAAATCCAACCGTTACACACAGTTTTCCAATCTCGGTGGGACCGAATCAACAAACTCGGTCGGACCGAAAAGGTAAACCTAGTGACCGTTAGAGATTTTCGGTGGGACTGACATGCAACTCGGTAGGACCGATATGGTTAGGGTTTGGGCATAACGTAATCTCGGTGAGACCGATTACACAAACTCGGTGAGACCGAGTTTGGTAATAAGCTAACCAGAGAGTTGGTCAGGCAAACTCGGTGGGACCGATTTGCTCTTTCGGTGAGACCGAAAAGTTACAAAAGGAAACAAAGAGTTTACATTGCAATCTCGGTGGGACCGATTCGCTCTTTCGGTGAGACCGAAAAGTTACGAAAGGGAAACAGAGAGTTTGCAATCCCATCTCGGTGAGACCGAGATCCCTATCGGTAGAACTGAATTGCTAGGGTTTGGCAGTGGCTTATGACAAGTGAAACTCGGTGGCGCTGGATAGAAAGAATCGGTATGACCGAGTTCGGCTTAGGTTTTAGGTCATCTGTGGATATGGGAAAGTAGTTGAGGGTTTTGGAGCATATCACTAAGCACATGAAGCAAGAGGCTCATTAAGCAACACCTCATCCCTCCTTGATAGTATTGGCTTTTCCTAAGGACTCAATGTGATCTTGGATCACTAAAATATAAAATGAAGAGTCTTGAGCTTTTGAGCTTGAGCCAATCCTTTGTCCTTAGCATTTTGAGGGTTCCACTTTCACATCCATGCCATGCCAATCATTGAGCTTTCCTGAAATAGTCATCTTGGAATAGCATTAGCTCAATGAGCTATATGTTGTTATGAATTACCAAAACCACCTAGGGATAGTTGCACTTTCACCTGACACTGCCACAACCCTAAAACAGAGGCACAAGAACAATGTTCTCGTACAAAACCATTCGAACGATTCAAGATCTGACTATGAAATTAATGGAGAGAAGAGTTCCGTATTACCAGGCATATGCTATATCCGAAACTCTGATATCATTATTCCTAAATGATCAAGTACATTTTGTCTAGACTCAACAGCTGGATATGGGATGCTCCTAGCTCGGGAAGGCTCTGATTAGTCAACTTGTAACGCCCTCGATGCGGCTATAGCTCCCACGTGTCGAGGCACGACTTAGAGGCATAACCGCATTGAAAGCAATGTCGCAAGTTAGGCAATCTTCACAACATCCCATGTAATATAGATAATAAAAGGGGAGATACATAGTTGGCTTACACTCGCCATGTCAATCAAAGTACATAAATACCATTAAAACATTCAAACACTCATGGCCCGACTACGGCGCCAAAATAAAAGATAAACCCAACATGCGACACGGTCCCGATCACCCCAACTAGGCACCACTACTGATCATCAGGGAAAGACACGTAGTATCGGCGTGAGTCCTCGTCGAACTCCCACTTGAGCTCAAGCGCGTCATCTGGAACGGAATCATCAGGCCCTGCATCTGGTTTGGAAGTAATCTGCGAGCCACAGGGACTCAGCAATCTCGCACCCTCGCGATCAAGACTATTCAAGCTTATAGGTAAGGCAAGGAAAATATGTGGAGCTGCAGCAAGCGACTAGCATATATGGTGGCTAACCTATTCGCAAAAGAGAGCGAGAAGAGGAGGCAAAGCGCGAACGAATAACTATAGAGCAACCTGCGGCAAGCATTACTCCAACACCGTGTTCACTTCGCGGACTCCTCCGAGAAGAGACCATCACGGTAACTCACACGATTGATTCATTTTAATTAAGTTAAGGTTCAAGTTATCTAGAATCGGACATTAACAAATTCCCATCTGCCCATAACCGCAGGCACGGCTTTCGAAAGTTCAAATCCTTGCAGGGGAGTCCCAACTTAGCCCATGACAAGCTCTCACGGTTAACGAAGGAATAGACCTCCTCCCGAGGCGTTCCGATCAGACTCGGTATCCTGGTTCTACAAGACACTTTGACAAGTTAAAACAATTCCAGCAACACCGCCTGAATGTGCCGACAAATCCCGATAGGAGCTGCACATATCTCGTTCTCAGGGCACACTCAGATTGTCTAAACTTCCGGTAGGCCAGCCCAGAGTTTCCCCTGGTAGCCACCGGCGGCTGACGAGTTGGACCAACACTCAAAGGAGCACTGGCCTGGGGGGTTTAAAATAAGATGACCCTCGGGCTCCGCAAACCCGAGGGAAAAAGAGGCTAGGTGGCAAATGGTAAAACCAAGGTTGGGCATTGCTGGAAAAGCTTTAATCAAGGCGAACTATCAAGGGGTTCCCATTATAACCCAACCGCGTAAGGAACACAAAATCCGGGAACATAACACCGATATGACGGATACTAGGGCGGCAAGAGTGGAACAAAACACTAGGCGAGAGGCCGAGCCTTCCACACTTTACCAAGTATATAGATGCATTAAGATAACAAGGCAATATAATGATATCCCAACAGTAAATAATGTTCCAACAAGGAACGGTCTCCAAACTTCACCTGCAACTAGCAACGCTATAAGAGGGGCTGAGCAAAGCGGTAACATAGCCAATCAAAGGTTTGCTAGGACATGGTGGGTTAGAGGTTGGACATGGCAATTTGGGAGGCATGATAAGCAAGTGGTAGGCATCGTAGCATAGGCATAGGAAAAGAGCGAGCATCTAGCAAAGCAAAGATAGTAGTGATTTCGAGGGTATGATCATCTTGCCTGCAAAGTTGTCAGAGTTGACTGGATCCTCGAAAGCAAACTCAACGGGCTCCTCGTTAGCGAACTCATCTCCCGGCTCTACACAAACAAGAAAAACAAGCAACAAGGACACAATCAACCACGCACAAAGCTCAAACAATATGATGCAAATATGGTATGCTATGCGGGATGCGATATGTGATGCATATGCAAGATTTGACAAGGAATGAATGAACCTGGCATCTACATGGAAATCCAAGTGTGCCACTGTAAAGGTGAGATGAAATCGCTTGACAACGATATAAAGAACACCGGAATCAGAGTTACGGTTTGGAAATGGCAAGCAATTCAAATATGACACCGGTCTGCGATTTACAGCAAGTAGCCATCGAAATGCAACAAGATGAACATGCTACAGCAGTCAAACATGGCAACACAATACATGGCAGGGATCCATTCATGATGCTTAACAAAAGATGAACACTGAGCTACGGCCAATTCATCCATTAACAGGTTCAAACAAGCATGGTGGAAATGCATTTGGTAAACAGATTTCAGACTTAGTGAAATTAACACTTGTCTGGAATTTCAGATCAGATAGCACACTTTGGAGCATGAAAACTATATGCTACAGGACCTGAACATGGCAAAGTAAAGCATGGCATGGAGCTACTCAAAGAGCTTAACAAAAGTCCCTTAGTGACCTTGAGCCAAAAGGGATCAGAAAATACAATTGCAAGCATGTGAACATGGCAAAAACATAATCAGATCACAGACTTAGTGAAAAACTGAAGCATGCAAATCAGGTATCAAGTAGGCATGTTTACGAGCTCGATGCACTCACTACAGAGCATGTCATGACAATCTAAGCATACACCCATCAATAATACACATTATACAAGCTAGACATGGCAAGAACAATAGCATAGCATGCACGGATCAACTACAACATCCTCGGCAAAATTGCTAACAAGTAGACAATCTGCCCAGATTCACGAAATAGCAAAAGTAGAGCTCGATTGACTCAAGCTAGGGTGCTCCATAATTGAAAATAAAGATATGGATGGATAGAGCACCACAAGATTAACAAAACATCCTTACTGATTATCCTCAAAAGAGGCACGGATCACTAGGAAACAGCATGAACATGTGGCATAATGAGATAAACAGACCAAGGACTTAGTGGAATTGCTAAGTCCCTGAAATCAGCATTAACGAATGCTCCACTTTGCAAGCTTGTGCTAGTCACCACACACATCACAAAAATACATGGGTTGCACCTCTGGAAAGATGGCAAAACATATAACAAAACACATGTAGAGCTCAGGGGCATATCATGCACACAATAATCATGGAAAAAATGACAAATATCTAATTGGAGCAGCAGATCTGACAATTATCCCAAATAGCACTCTTCCAACAGCATTTCGGGCATCAAGATGAACCAAATTGAAAATGATCAATGAGATGAAATGATGTACTCTCTGAGACGAACATTTTGATATGCTATATGCCCAAAATGGAGCTACAATGCAAAGTTACGATGCGATGAACATAGCAAAATAATTAGGGTTTAGGGACGGAAAGTCAACCGTCCGAATCCAGGATCTGGATCGGCTCGCCGGGACGGGAGGTTCGCCGGAGGATCGCCGGAGTCGCCGGGAGGCCGCGGGGAGTGGCCGGCGGGGCGTCGCGCGGGAAGGCGGCGGGGGCGGCGGCGGCCGGCGCGAGTGGCCGGAGAGGCGCGGCGCGAGCGCGGCGGCGGCGCCCGGCGCGGCGCGGCCGCCGGAGTCGCGGCGCGGGACGGAACGAGGCGGCGGGAGCGCGCGGCGCGGGCCCGGGGGCCCCGCGGGCCGGGCGGGCCGCGCGGGGAGGGAGGCGGTCGGCGCCTGGCGGGCCACGTGGCGGCGGCGGGCGCAGCGGACACGTCCGGCGCCGGCGGACGTTGTCCGGCGCACGGAGGAAGAAGAGGGCTAGGGTTTCGGGGGAGAGATCCGAATTTTCGGGAGTGGGTCTATATATAGGCATGGGGGGAGCTAGGAGTGTCCAAATGAGGTGCGGTTTTCGGCCACGCGATCGTGATCGAACGCTCTAGATGATGGAGAGGGTTTTGGTGGGTTTTGGGCCAAATTGGAGGGGTGTTGAGCTGCAACACACACGAGGCCTTCTCGGTCCCTCGGTTAACCGTTGGAGCATCAAACGAAGTCCAAATGGTACGAAACTTGACAGGCGGTGTACCGGTAGTAAACCAAGGCCGCTTGGCAAGTCTCGGTCCAATTCGGAAATGTTTAATCCCCACACATGAAAGAAAGGTAGAAATGACCACCGGAGGAGAACGAAGCGCCGGAATGCAAAACGGACAACGGGGAAAATGCTCGAATGCATGAGACGAACACGTATGCAAATGCAATGCACATGATGACATGATATGAGATGCATGACAACGATAACAACACACGGAGACAAAAATCCGAACCCGAGAAAATAAAATAACTTAACGCCGGAAACGGCAAGAGTTGGATTACATATTAGGAAAATCATATTCGGGGTGTTACAGTCTACCTCCTGCGAGCGGCGGGGCGGCGGTCCGGCGGGGCGGCGCGGCGGTCCGGCGGCGGCGGCAAAGGCGGCGGCGGCGGGGCAGCTAGGGCGGCTAGGGTTTGGGGTGGGGGTCCGGCTGGGCCTCCCCAGCTTATAAAGCCGGCCAGGCCAAGTGTCCAGGTCGGACACGGCCCGGTAGGTCGGTTGCGTTTTTTTTTAAGTTACGCTCAGAAAAAACAAAAGGAATACTAAACGGACTCCAAAAATCTCGAAATAAACTTTCCCCGGCTTCTAAAATCAAGCCGCACAGGATGAACATTTATTTGAGGCCTAAATGCAATTTTAAAAAATGCACATTTTTCCTAAATTCAAATAAAATAGCAAATAAAACCAAAATAAAATCTTATTTGATTTTTTATTAAATCAACATTTTTTCTTTATTTTGGGAAAGTCATTTTATTCCCTCTCTCATATTTTGATAATAGAAATAACTGAAGATAAAATAAATCAAATCAAATGATCCTATTTTCAAAATTTGAGAAAGCTCAAATATGAAAATAACGAAATCCCCAACTCTCTCCAAGGGTCCTTGAGTTGCGTAGAATTTCTAGAATCAACCAAAATGCAATAAAGTATGATATGCAAAGATGATCTAATGTATAACATTCCAAATTGAAAATTTGGGATGTTACAACCCACATCTTTATAAAGAAGGAGTGGATGGTGTTATTAGACGTTGTGTACCTGAGCATGAACAGGAACAGATCATACGCAAGTGTCACTCCGAAGCTTATGGAGGACACCATGCTGGAGATAGAACTGCACATAAGGTACTGCAATCTGGTTTTTTGGCCTACTCTCTTCAAGGATGCCGTAAGTTTATCTTATGTTGTGATGAATGTCAAAGAATTGGTAATATTAGTAGACGTCAAGAAATTCCTATGAACTATTCACTTGTTATTGAACCATTTGATGTTTGGGGCTTTGACTATATGGGACATTTTCCTTCCTCTAATGGTTATACACATATTTTAGTTGTTGTTGATTACGTTACTAAGTGGGTAGAAGCTATTCCAACTAGTAGCGCTGGTCATAACACTTCTATTAAAATGCTTAAAGAAGTTATTTTTCCAAGATTTGGAGTCCCTAGATATTTAATGATTAATGGTGGTTCACATTTTACTCATGGTGCTTTCCGTAAAATGCTTGCTAAATATGATGTTAATCATAGAATTGCATCTCCTTATCACCCTCAGTCTAGTGGTCAAGTAGAATTGAGTAATAGAGAACTCAAATTAATTTTGCAAAAGACTGTTAATAGGTCTAGAAAGAATTGGTCCAAAAAACTTCATGATGCATTATGGGCCTATAGAACTGCATATAAAAATCCTATGGGTATGTCTCCGTATAAAATGGTCTATGGAAAAGCATGTCACTTACCTCTTGAACTAGAACACAAGGCTTATTGGGCTATTAAAGAACTTAATTATGATTTTAAACTTGCCGGTGAGAAGAGGTTATTTGATATTAGCTCATTTGATGAATGGAGAACCCAAGCCTACGAAAATGCCAAGTTGTTTAAAGAAAAAGTTAAAAGATGGCATGATAAAAGGATACAAAAGCATGAGTTTAATGTAGGTGATTATGTATTGCTATACAACTCTCATTTAAGATTTTTTGCAGGAAAGCTTCTCTCTAAATGGGAAGGTCCTTACGTTATCGAGGAGGTCTACCGTTCCAGTGCCATAAAAATTAACAACTTCGAAGGCACAAATCCGAAGGTGGTGAACGGTCAAAGAATCAAACATTATATCTCAGGTAATCCCATAGATGTTGAAACCAATGTTATTGAAACCGTAACCCCGGAGGAATACATAAGGGACACTTTCCAGAATGTTTCAGACTCCGAAAAGGAATAGGTATGTGGTACGGTAAGTAAACCGACTCCAAAACAGTTTTTAAGGCAATATTTCTTCATTTTGGAATATTTAGAAAAATAGAAAAATAAGCAGCAGTCTGGGAAGGACACGAGGGCTCCACGAGGGTGGAGGGCGCGCCCTACCCTACTGGGCGCGCCCCTACCTCGTGGGCACCTCGTGTGCTCTCCGGACTCCGTTTTCGTACACGACATGTATTTTGGTCGGTAAAAATTCATTATATAATCTCCCGGGGGTTTTGAGTCCCGTATCACTCAAAAATCTCTTGTCTTTGTTTTGAGTTGTCCTGCTGCAGACAGAGCAACATGTCGTCCCAGGATTCGGAAGGAGAAAGCTACGTGGTTGATTACCTTGCAGATCCTAAGATCTATGGGGATGTGGAGCATTGTGGTTGAACTACAAAAGAAGAAGAGGACTATGAACCCAAGGGAAAGGAGGAGACGAGCTCAGATGAAGATGAAGTCCCACTACCTCAACCTGGGGACATGCATGTGGAGTTCAAAAAGTCAAGTCTCCCGGATAGAGTAAAGAAACCTAAGACCGAGTTTATTCCTTTTCGCCTCTTGCAGGAAAACAAGCAGGAACTATGCAAAAAGATACTGAGCCTGGAACCGGAGATCGAGGACCTAAGGGACCAAAATTCTGTCCTCAAACGCAAATTAAGGAAGAAGCCTACGCCATCAACAAAATCTCCACCGTCTCCACCAATAAAGAATAATTGAGTATCTGGTATGGGCACTCCACTTGGCAACTGCCAAGCTTGGGGGAGTGCCCCGGTATCGTATCACCATCACTTTTATCTTTACCATTTTTCTTAGTTCGATCCTTTTGGTAATATCTTGATCTAGTAGAATAAAAGTTCTTAGTATGATCTAGTCGTGAGTTTTGCTTTATTATCCTTCTATGTAATCGAGTTCGTGAGCTATATAATAAAGATTAGTGTTGAGTCAAGGGCTTGATTATTTTGCCATGATCCTAAGGGAATAAAAGAAAAGAGAAAGAAATAAAAAGAAACAAAGAGATCATGTGAGTCTTATGGAGAGTAATGAGCTCACATAGAAAGAGTATGATGAACAAAAGTTGTTGAGGGTTGACAAACACAGTTTTGGTCATCGTTGCAATTAATAGGAAGTAATAAAGAAAGAGAGGTCTTCACATATAAATATACTATCTTGGACATATTTTATGATTGTGAGCACTCATTAAAATATGACATGCTAAAGAGTTGACATTGGACAAGGAAGACAACGTAATGGGTTATGTTTTCTTACATCTGAAATAAATTATATTGTCTTGGATCTTCCAACATGATGAGCTTGCTTTTCCCCCTCATGCTAGCCAAATTCATTGCACCAAGTAGAGATACTACTTGTGCTTCCAAATACCCTTAAACCAGTCTTGCCATAAGAGTCCACCATATCTACCTATGGATTGAGTAAGGTCCATCAAGTAAGTTGTCATTGGTGCAAGCAATAAAAATTGCTCTCTAAATGTGTATGATTGATTGGTGTGGAGGAAATAAGCTTTATACGATCGTGTGATATGGAAGTAATAAAAGTGACAAACTGCATAATAAAGGTCCATATCACAACTGGCAATATAAAGTGACGTTCTTTCACATTAAGATTTTGTGCATCCAACCATAAAAGCGCATGGCAACCTCTGCTTCCCTCTGCAAAGGGCCTATCTTTTACTTTTATCTCCTACATTACATAAGAGTCGTGGTGATCTTCACCCTTCCTTTTTACATTTTATCCTTTGGCAAGCACAATATGTTGGAAAGATCTTGGTTATATGGCTAATTGGATGTGAGTTTTCATGAACTATTATTGTTGACATTACCCTTAAGGTAAGACGTAGGGAGGCAAAACTATAATCCCCTATCTTTCTCTGTGTCCGATTAAAACTCCATACCCATAAGTATTGCGTGAGTGTCAGCAATTGTGAAAGATTATATGATAGTTGAGTATGTGGACTTGCTGAAAAGCTCTTATACATTGACTCTTTCCTATGTTATGATAAATTGCAATTGCTTCAATGACTGAGATTATAGTTTGTTAGTTTTCAATGAAGTTTATGATTCATACTTGAAATTGTGATTGAATTGCTACTCTAGCATAAGAGATTATACGACAAGAATTATATAAGTTGCTATTCTAAGAATGATCATGATGCCCTCATGTTCGTATTTTATTTTTATCGACATCTCTATCTCTAAACATGTGGACATATTTTTCAATTTCGGCTTTTTGCTTGAGGACAAGCGAGGTCTAAGCTTGGGGGAGTTGATACGTCCATTTTGTATCATGCTTTTATATCAATATTTATTGCATTATGGGCTGTTATTACACATTATGTCACAATACTTATGCCTATTCTCTCTTATTTTACAAGGTTTACATAAAGAGGGAGAATGCCGGCAGCTGGGATTCTGAGCTGGAAAAGGAGCAAATATTAGAGACCTATTCTGTACAGCTCCAAAAGTCCTGAAACTTCACGGAAGATGTTTTCCAAATATATAAAAAATACTGAGAGCAAGAACTTCACCAGGGGGGCCACACCCTGCCCACGAGGGAGGGGGCGCGCCCTACCCCCCTAGGCGCGCCCCCTACCTCGTGGGCCCCCCTAGTGGCCCTCCGGTGGCCATCTTCTGCTATATGGAGTCTTTCGATGGGAAAAAAATCATAAGCCATCTTCTCGAACGAAACTCCACCGCCACGAGGCGGAACCTTGGCGGAACCAATCTAGGGCTCTGGCGGAGCTGTTCTGTCGGGGAAACTTCCCTCCCGGAGGGGGAAGTCATCGCCATCATCATCACCAACGCTCCTCTCATCGGGAGAGGGCAATCTCCATCAACATCTTCATCAGCACCATCTCATCTCAAAACCCTAGTTCATCTCTTGTATCCAATTCTTGTCTCCAAGTCCGGGATTGGTTCTAGTAGGTTGCTAGTAGTGTTAATTACTCCTTGTAGTTGATGTTAGTTGGTTTAATTGGTGGAAGGTCATATGTTCAGATCCTATATGCATATTAATATCCCTCTGATTATGAACATGTTTATGCTTTGTGAGTAGTTACTTTTGTTCCTGAGGACATGGGAGAAGTTTTGCTATTAGTAGTCATGTGAATTTGGTATTCATTCGATATTTTGAGGAGATGTATGTTGTCTCTCCTCTAGTGGTGTTATGTGAACATCGACTACATGACACTTCACCATTGTTTGGGCCTAGAGGAAGGCATTGGGAAGTAATAAGTAGATGATGGGTTGCTAGAGTGACAGAAGCTTAAACCCTATTTTATGCGTTGCTTCGTAAGGGGCTGATTTGGATCCATATGTTTCATGCTATGGTTAGGTTTACCTCAATACTTTTGTTGTAGTTGCGGATGCTTGCAATAGAGGTTAATCATAAGTGGGATGCTTGTCCAAGTAAGGGCAGCACCCAAGCACCGGTCCACCCACATACCAAATTATCAAAGTACCGAACGCGAATCATATGAACGTGATGAAAACTAGCTTGATGATATTCCCATGTGTCCTCGGGAGCGCTTTACATCATATAAGAGTTTGTCTAGGCTTGTCCTTTGATACAAAAGGATTGGGCCACCTTGCTGCACTTTATTTACTTTTGTTACTTGTTGCTCGTTACAAATTATCCTATCACAAAACTATCTATTACCACTTATTTCAGTACTTGCAGAGAATACCTTGCTGGAAACCGCTTATCATTTCCTTCTGCTCCTCGTTGGGTTCAACAATCTTACTTATCAAAAGGACTACGATAGATCCCCTATACTTGTGGGTCATCATTTATCCAAAGGAGCACCTCAGTAGAGAAAGTCGAAAACTGACTGTCATGATGCGGCTCTTCGGAGGTTGCAAATTGTTGGAGATTTCTTCCGCATTACGTGAAGGATCGGTACTTCCCGATCAGACACTTATAGCACTCTAGTTCGGATACTAGGGGCTGCGCCCATGTTTTTATTGTCAAACTCCTATGGCTAAGTGAGGGCGTTAAAGCCGCATGGTCTGATTGCCTCGTTCTTGCGCTAAACAACTCCTTCAAGGACCATATAATTGGATCAAGATTGTTTAGATTCCATCCTGAACACCCCCGTACTACCTACGTGGGGGCAGAAGACGACGACTGGCCAACCCTCAAATTTCATACAACATGGCCGCACAGGAGGTAAAATTTAAAACATAACAAGCATTATATTACAAACCCACTTTGTATTATCATACAAGGTAGAAGGAACTTGAATACATTCATTCAAAGATCGCGTCTTTCGCACAATGATCTGCAACAATGCGGGACCCCTCCAAGACATCGCTAAAGTATCGCTCGGGTGTGCGGTGCTCCTTGCCCTCAGGTGGCCCCTCGGTCGCTAACTTGACGGCGTCCATCTTCGCCCACCAGACCTTGACATAGGAGAAGGCGAGACACGCGCCCTTGATGCAGACAGACCGCTTGACGACGTCCAGCCGAGGACAGGCATCCACCAGCCTCTTAACGAGGCCGAAGTAACTGATGGGTATAGCTGCGGCTGGTCACAACCAGATTATTAAATCCTTCGCGGCCAATTCGGCCACCCTGTGCAGCTCGACCAGCTGTTTTAGCTGATCGCTGAAGGGCACCGGATGTTCTGGCGCAAGATATTGCAATCAGAACAGCTTCTCCGTGGAGCTCCCTTCTTCGGCTCGGAAGAACTCCGCGGCGTCAGTCACACTGTGTGGCAGATCAGCAAAAGCCCCTAGAGAACTCCAAATCCGGGTTAGTAAAAGATATTTCCTCTTCACATTCTTGCTTTGCATATTGAATGCCATACCCGCCGTGATCTTCCTGGCCTCCTGGATCTCCTGGAGGGCGCCCTGGGCCTCACTCCGGGTCGTCTCCGCCCTCTGACGAGCCTTGGCGAGTTCAGACTCTTGAGCCGACGCATCACGCTCCAAGGTCTCACACTTCCTCACCGTGTCCTGGAGCTCCTGTTGGACCTCGTTGGCCCGGGCCTTGAGCTTGTGACGGGCGGCCTGCTCCTTGACAGCCTTCCCCTCGGCTTCTGCCAGGGCCTTTCTCAAGGCCTCGACCTCGGTCGTCGCTTCTATACATGTCATGACACTTCGTTCAATGCATATCGTTTTACCTTTTTCGAACATATAACAGGTTAGTACATACCTTGTTTTTCTTGGAGCTGCCTCCTCACCTGGCCGAGCTCCTCCTCGGCCTCCTCCAGTCTCTGCTTCAGTCCGGAGACTTTGGCAGAATGCGAGGCTGCGACCAACAGCGACGCCTGCATATTCATTTTAGACAAATTTAGCTAGTTTCCTGCAATAAGAGATTGATCCTCTGTCCAACTTTTTCTTTCCGAACACCGGGCAGTGTCTCAGGGGCTACTGTCTATATTGGGATTTTCTCTTTTCGCGTCACTTACCTCAAAACCTGTCAGCAGGCTGCTGCAAGCTTCGATTAGTCCGCTCTTGGCGGACTAAACCCTTTCAATTACCATGCCCATAAGAACATGGTGCTCATCCACAATGGAAGCGCCTTGTAGCGCTTCCAGCAGATTATTCGGTGCCCCTGGTTGGACAGGCTGCGTGCCGGATTCCGGAGCCGTATCGGTCTCCGGAATCGAGTCCGGCTGAGGGCCAAACTGAATACGGCCCTCCCCACCAGTCTCCATGGGGATCTGCTCCCCCTGGTGTCTGGTGATGGAGGCATCGCCTTCTGGTGCCTCCTGAGCCTCTCCCCGGCCCGGGAAAGTCCTTCAGGACAGCACCTCCGCGCCGTCCTTGGCCTTGGGGGAGTGAGCGGCCGGCGTTGACTCGCTGGCCATCGCCTTTGAATCCAACGAACCTCCTGACAAGGATCGCTGGGGGCTATCATGGGCCGGACTGTAATAACATAACCAATAATGTCAATACAACAAGGAGGAGAGGCTAGATTTATGGGCGAGTATGAGTCTTAGCACTTACGATGGAGCCCGAGGCTTAATGCGGGGGCGTTGCTTCGGACTGCTGTCGACGTCCATGCGGAGCTGCCCACGAGTGGGCCTTTCCCCTTCTTGGGTGCCTCCGCCTCTAGAATTGTGGAGGCCGCCCTCTTCTTCCTCCCCCATCTGGGGAGAATCGCTTTCCTCCTCATCATCATCGTCGTTCAGCGGCAGAGGAGCGGGTCTTGTCTTTGGACATCACGTCCGAAGCGCCCTTGCGGCGAGGGCCACTCCGGACCCCCTTGGCCTTCTTCTCTGGTGCCTTATAGGGTGCTGGCTCCAGCATCTTCACTAAACACGGGATGGCTGGTTCTTCAGGCAGCGGAGCCAGACACTGGATCTGCTTCGCCCTCTACATCTAGTTCTGAAGAAGCAATGAAAATAAAAGCTTAGATATCATCCTTGAAACAAGCAAGTAGGGGATGTGTTAAAGATAACATACCTCGTTGGCGAGGTGGTTAATGTCATGCCCGCGGTCTGAATCTGTGGCTGGCGGTGTCTCGTTGCCTTTGAAGAGCAACTTCCAGGCGTCTTCGTGAGTGGTTTCGAAGAGCCTCTTCAGGGTATGGTGCTTCTTCGGATTGAAATCCCATAGAGGGCGGCTTCGGCTTTGGCATGGGAGAATCCGGCAAACTAGCATCACCTGGATTACATCGACAAGTTTGATATCTTTGTCCACCATGCTTTGAACGTGCGTTTGCAGCGCTATCAGCTCATCTGGGAACACCAGTTCGGGCTCTTCTCGACCCAGGAGGTGAGTCGCATGGGGGCACCGGAGTTGAATTCGGCAGCTGCGGCCCAGGTGGCGCCGTAGGGTTCTATGATGTAGAACCACTGTTTCTGCTATTCCTTTACAGTCTCCACGAAAGTGCCTTTTGGCCAGGAGACATTGGTCAGCTTTCTCACCATAGTGCCTCCGCACTCCGCGTGCTGGCCATCCACCACCTTCGGCTTCATGTTGAAGACCTTGAGCCACAACCCGAAGTGCGGTTGGATGCGGAGGAAGGCCTCACACACGACGATGAACGCCGAGATATTGGGGAAGGAGTTTGGGGGTAGATCATGGAAGTCTAGCTCGTAATAGAACATCAGCCCGCGAACGAAGGGGTGGAGTGGAAACCCTAGCCCGCGGAGGAACCGGGGGATGAATACCACCCTCTTGCTGGGCTTCGGTGTGGGGACGACTTGCCCCTGGGCTGGAAGACGGTGGGCGATTTCCTTCGCCAGGTACCCAGCCGCCCGAAGCTCGGCAATGTACCTCTCCTTGACGGAGGAGGCCATCCACTTGCCTTGACCTCCGGATCCAGACATGGTTGAGTGCTTGTTCGAGTGGGAAAAAGATGAGAACTTGGGCGCTGGAGCTCAAGAGTGGAAGGGCATAGGAAGAGAGAAGGTGTTGGAAAAGAAAGGGGATTCTTATCTCCTTATAAGGGCAGTGAATACTGAACGCCTCCCCACTCACCTTAAAACTCGCCTACTCCTAAGGGCTGTGTAAACGGCACGGTTGGGTTACCACGCTCGTATTGATGAGAATCCCGCAATAAGGGGACACGATCTCTGCTTCGACAAGACGTGCCAATGGCAACCACATCTCGAAACATGGAGCAGCAGACGAAAAACGGTTCGAAATTATGACCGGGCAGACGTGATGTCATGTTGTAAAAAGTTGTCAGCGGATTGGACTCATGGAATGTTATATTCTCTCTGCGGTTGTGTGTGGTGCGTGTGTTACAGGTCCGGACACGTTCAATACGTCTGAAGACTATCTTGGAGTTCGGAAGGAGGAACCTGTCTTGCAATGCCGAAGACAGATCTACGCGCTGGATACCTTGTCATTGAAGCCAGGTTCAGGGGCTACTAAGGGAGTCCTGGACTAAGGGGTCCTCGGGCGTCCGGCCTGTTAGCCATGGGCCGGACTGATGGGTTGTGAGGATACGAAGACCGAAGATTGCACCGTGTCTGGATGGGACTCTCCTTGGCATGGAGGGCAAGCTTGGTGACCAAATATGTAGATTCCTTTCTTTGTAACCGACCTTGTGTAACCCTAGATCCTCCCGGTGTCTATATAAACCGGAGTACTTAGTCCGGAGGGGAGAGATATTCATTACCATAGCCATACAAGCTAGACCTCTAGGGTTTATCCATTACGATCTTGTGGTAGATCAACTCTTGTAATACTCATATTCATCAAGATCAATCAAGCAGGAAGTAGGGTATTACCTCCGTAGAGAGGGCCCGAACCTGGGTAAACATCATGTCCCCTGTCTCCTGTTACCATCGACCTTAGACGCACCGTTCGGGACCCCCTACCCGAGATCCGCCGGTTTTGACATCGACAACCACCACTTTTCCACACTCGCTATACTAACTTTATTGCTTCTTTACCTAAAACAGCCCCTAGTTTTTATTTACGTGCTGTTTATATTCTTGCAAACCTATCCCGTTACACCTACAAAGTGCTTCTAGTTTCATACTTGTTCTAGGTAAAGCGAACATTAAGTGTGCGTAGAGTTGTATCGGTGGTCGATAGAACTTGAGGGAATATTTGTTCTACCTTTAGATCCTCGTTGGGTTCGACACTCTTACTTATCGAAAGAGGCTACAACTGATCCCCTATACTTGTGGGTTATCAAGACCTTTTTCTGGTGCCGTTGCGGGGGAGTTATAGCGTGGGTGAATATTCTCGTGTGTGCTTTTTTGCTTTATCACTAAGTAGTTTTTATTTTGTGCTCTTGTTTTCTATCTTTAGTTATGTGTAGGAAATGCAAAATACAAAAAAATTAGTTGTACCTACTACAGCAATGGTTGAAGAACCACTCAAAATCTATCACACTCTTGAAGCTTTTTACTTGGATCATCTTCGATCCTTATGTGCTCGTGCTGAAACCCCAACTAGCTTAGTTGAGGGAAAATCTTTAGATGAGCATGCTTGTTATGTGCAACACCGCTTATCTCAAAAAGGGAAACTTTTACTGGATCAAATTCATCGTTTGAAATGCTATGCTTGGAATTTATGTGAAATATATGATTTTACTTGTTGTTCTGAAGACCCTAAGAAACACCTTCCCTACCAATGTGAGTTTAGTGATAATGGAATCGTATCTTCATATGCTAAGGGTGTTTATACTTACTATGATGTTCAACAAATTGAAGAATTTGTTGCTTTTAAGGGTGCTTATGAAATTGCTTCTTTGATTGGAAAGTATGATGCTACTCTTTATAAATTCGAAAATTTTGTCATACTTAAATATTGTTATGATAATTATGCTTCTAATGCCTATGTTAAACCATATATTATGGACTCCTCCGCGCTGTCCAAGAATAGACTAATATTTTGCAGGAGTCTATGGAAGAAGGAATTGATGAAACTATGGGCTCATTGGATGAAAAACATGATGAGGAGAGCGAAGAACAAAAGGAGGAAGAGCGGATTAGCTACCCGTGCCCACCTTCTAATGAGAGTAACTCTTCAACTCATACATTGCTTAATTTCCCTTCGTGCTTACTGAAGGATGATTGCTATGATGATTGTTATGATCCCGATGATTCTTTTGAAATATCCCTTTTTGATGATGATTGCTATTCTTGTGGCCAAGATGCCAATATGAATTATGCTTATGGAGATGAACTTGATATGGTTACTTATGTTAAACATGAAATTCTTGCTATTGCACCCACGCATGATAGTCCTATTATCTTTTTGAATTCTCCCGACTACACTATATCGGAGAAGTTTGCCCTTACTAAGGATTATATTGATGGGTTGCGTTTTACTACTACACATGATGATTTTGATAGATATAATACGCATGTGCTTGCTTCTCCTACTTGCAATTATTATGAGATAGGAACTACATCTCCGCCTCTCCATGTTTCCAATATGGTAAAATTGCAAGAAACTGTTTATACTATGCATTGGCCTTTACTAGGTGTGCATGAATTGTTCTTTTATGACATGCCGATGCATAGGAAGAGAATTAGACTTCGTCATTACATGATATATGTTACCTTGTGCTCACTACTAAATCACAAAACATTGTTAATTAAAATTGGCTTTGATATACCTTGGGATCCGGGTGGATCCATTACTTGAGCACTATATGCCTAGCTTAATGGCTTTAAAGAAAGCGCTGCCAGGGAAATAACCTGGAAGTTTTAGAGAGTCATTTATTTCTGTTGTGTGCTTTTATAAAGTTAAAAAATAAAGATAATGTGCCAAGATTTGCCTTTAGGATGTTTACATTGCTTGTTGGTTTGTGCGGTGCAAAACAGAAACTTTGGCTGTAGTGCGCGATTTTACATTTTTTACTGGAACATCAAACGGTTCTGAAACTTTTTGCACTGTCTTTCTATACAAATTTTTTATTTTTGCTATTTTTCAGAATTTTTGGAGTAACAGAAGTATTGTGAATGTTCAGATTACTACAGATTGTCCTGTTTAAGACAGATTCTGTTTTTGATGCATAGTTTGCTTGTTTTGATGAAACTATCGATTTCTATCAATGGATTAAGCCATGGAAAAGTTATACTATAGTAGCTACAATGCAAAAAAATATTAATTGGTTTGCAACAGTACTTAGAGTAGTGATTTGCTTTATTATACTAACGGATCTTACCGAGCTTTCTGTTGAGTTTTGTGTGGATGAAGTGTTCGAAGATCGAGGATGTCTCGATGTGAGGAGAAGGAGGAGAGGCAAGAGCTCAAGCTCGGGGATGCCCAAGGCACCCCAAGTAAATATTCAAGGAGACTCAAGCGTTTAAGCTTGGGGAAGGCATCCCATCTTTCCTCAACAAGTATCGGTATGTTTTCGGATTCGTTTCGTTCATGTGATATGTACAAATCTTGGAGCGTCTTTTGCATTTAGTTTTCACTTTTATTTTATGAGATAGTCCATGCTTGATTTATAGAATTCTCTTTGCACTTCACTTATATCTTTTGAGTATGGCTTTATAGAATGCTTCATGTGCTTCACTTATATCATTTGAAGTTTGGATTGCATGTTTCTCTTCACATAGAAAACCGCCATATGTAGAATGCTCTTTTGCTTCACGTATATTTTTTAGAGCGTGGGCATATCTTTTGTAGAAATAATTAAACTTTCTTGCTTCACTTATATCTATTTAAAGAGATGACAGGAGTTGGTCATTCACATGGTTAGTCATAAAATCCTACATAAAACTTGTAGATCACTGAATATGATATGTTTGATTCCTTGCAATAGTTTTGCAATATAAAGGTGGTTATATTAGAGTCATGCTAGTTGAGTAATTGTGAAACTGAGAAATCCTTGTGTTGAGGTTTGCAAGTCCCGTAACATGCACGTATGGTAACTGTTGTGTGACAAATTTGAAGCATGGGGTGTTTCTTTGATTGCCTTCCTTATGAGTGGCGGTCAGGGACGAGTGATGGTCTTTTCCTACCAATCTACCCCCCTAGGAGCATGCGCGTATGTAGTGCTTGGTTTTGATGGCTAGTAGATTTTTGCAATAAGTATGTGAGTTCTTTATGACTAATGTTGAGTCCATGGATTATACGCACTCTCACCCTTCCATCATTGCTAGCCTCTTCGGTACCATGCATTGCCCTTTCTCACCTCGAGAGTTGGTGCAAACTTAGCCGGTGCATCCAAACCCCGCGATATGATACGCTCTATCACACATAAGCCTCCTTATATCCTCCTCAAAACAGCCACCATACCTACCTATTATGGCATTTCCATAGCCATTCTGAGATATATTGCCATGCAACTTCCATCATCATCATATACATGACTTGAGCATTCATTGTAATATTGCTTTGCATGATCGTAAGATAGCTAGCATGATGTTTTCATGGCTTGTCCATTTTTTTATGTCATTGCTACGCTAGATCATTGCACATCCCGATACACCGCTGGAGGCATTCATATAGAGTCATACTTTGTTCTAGACATTGAGTTGTAAGTAAATAAAAGTGTGATGATCATCATTATTAGAGCATTGCCCTAGTGAGGAAAGGATGATGGAGACTATGATTCCCCCACAAGTCAGGATGAGACTCCAGACTTTAAAATAAAATAAAAGAGGCCAAAGAAGCCCAAATAAAAAAAGAGGCCAAAGAAATGAAAGAAATATGCCCTAGAGGCAATAATAAGTTGTTATTTATATTTCCTTATATCATGATAAATGTTTATTATTCATGCTAGAATTGTATTAACCAGAAACTTAGTACATGTGTGAATACATAGACAAACAGAGAGTCACTAGTATGCCTCTACTTGACTAGCTCGTTGAATCAAAGATGGTTAAGTTTCCTAGCCATAGACATGACTTGTCATTTGATTAACGGGATCACATGATTAGAGAATGATGTGATTGACTTGACCCATTCCGTTAGCTTAGCATTTGATTGTTTAGTATATTGCTATTGCTTTCTTCATGACTTATACATGTTCCTATGACTATGAGATTATGCAACTCCCAAATACCGAAGGAACACTTTGTGTGCTACCAAATGTCACAACATAACTGGGTGATTATAAAGGTGCTCTACAGGTGTCTCCGATGGTACTTGTTGAGTTGGCATAGATCGGGATTAGGATTTGTCACTCCGATTGTCGGAGAGGTATCTCTGGGCCCTCTCGGTAATGCACATCACTATAAGCCTTGCAAGCAATGTAACTAATGAGTTAGTTGCTGGATGATGCATTACGGAACGAGTAAAGAGACTTGCCGGTAATGAGATTGAACTAGGTATTGAGATACCGACGATCGAATCTCGGGCAAGTAACATACCAATGAGAAAGGGAACAACGTATATTATTATGCGGTTCGACCGATAAAGATCTTCGTAGAATATGTAGGAGCCAATATGGGCATCCAGGTTCCGCTATTGGTTATTGACCAAAGAAGTGTCTCGGTCATGTCTACATAGTTCTCGAACCCATAGGGTCCGCACGCTTAACGTTCGTTGACGATATAGTATTTATGAGTTATGTATGTTGGTATGTTGGTAACCGAATGTTGTTCGGAGTTCCGGATAAGATCACGGACATGACGAGGAACTCCGGAATGGTCCAGAGATAAAGTTTGATATATGGGATAATAGTGTTTGGTCTCTGGAAGGGTTCCAGAATTCATCGGAAGGGGTTCCAGATGTTTCCCAAAATGTTTGGGTACGAGACTTTATTTGGGCCAAAGGGGAAAGCCCACAAGGTTTTTGGAAAGCGCAAAAGGAAGTTTTGCGGAGTCCAGGGGCCAAACGCTAGGGTCCCTGGCGTATGGGTCCAGACGCCGGGAACCCTGGCGTCTGGCCCTGGAGTCCGAGAAGGACTCTTGCCTTTTGGGTGAAACCGACTTTGTGGAGGCTTTTACTCCAAGTTTCGACCCCAAGGCTCAACATATAAATAGAGGGGTAGGGCTAGCACCCAAGACAGATCAAGAAATACCAAGCCGTGTGCCGGCAACCCCGTTCCCTCTAGTTTATCCTCCGTAATAGTTTTCGTAGTGCTTAGGGGAAGCCCTGCGGAGATTGTTCTTCACCAACACCGTCACCACGCCGTCGTGCTGCCGGAACTCATCTACTACTTCGCCCCTCTTGCTGGATCAAGAAGGCGAGGACGTCATCGAGCTGAACGTGTGCTGAACGCGGAGGTGTCGTACGTTCGGTACTTGATCAGGACGGATCGTGAAGGTGTACGACTACATCAACCGCGTTGATAAACACTTCCGCTTTCGGTCTACAAGGGTACGTAGACATACTATCCCCTCTCATTGCTATGCATCACCATGATCTTGCGTGTGCGTAGGATTTTTTTTTAAATTACTACGTTCCCCAATAGTGGCATCCGAGCCAGGTTTATGCGTAGATGTCATATGCACTAGTAGAACACAAAGGAGTTGTGGGCATGGGTATATACATATTGCTTGCCGTCACTAGTTGATTCTTGATTCAGCGGCATTGTTGGATTAAGCGGCCCAGACCGACATTACGCGTACGCTTACGCGAGACTGGTTCTACCAACGTGCTTTGCACACAGGTGGCTAGTGGGTGTCTGTTTCTCCAGGTTTAGATGAATCGGGTTCAATGAATAGGGTTCTTTCTAAAGATCAAAAAGCAATCACTATACCGCGTTGTGGTTTTTGATGCGTAGGTAATAAGGGTTCTTGCTAAGCCCGTAGCAGCCACGTAAAACTTGCAACAACAAAGTAGAGGACGTCTAACTTGTTTTTGCAGGGCATGTTGTGATGTGATATGGTCAAGACGTGATGAGATATAAGTTGTTGTATGAGATGATCATGCTTTTGTTGAAGTTATCGGCAACTGGCAGAAGCCTTATGGTTGTCTCTTTATTGCATAAGATGCACGCGCCAAATAATTGCTTTACATTATCGCTATGCGATAGCAATAGTTGCAAGAGCAATAGTTGGCGAGGCAACCATGTGATGACACGTTGATAGAGATCAAGATGATGGAGATCATGGTGTCATGCCGGTGATGATAGAGATCATGACGGTACTTTGGAGATGGAGATCAAAGGCGCAAGATGATCATGGCCATATCATGTCACATATTATGATTGCATGTGATGTTTATCCTTTATGCATCTTATTTTGCTTAGTTCAGCGGTAGCATTATAAGATGATCTCTCACTAAATTTCAAGGTATAAGTGTTCTCCCTGAGTATGCACCGTTGCGACAGTTCGTCGTGCCGAGACACCACGTGATGATCGGGTGTGATAAGCTCTACATTCACATACAACGGGTGCAAGCCAGTTTTGCACATGCGGAATACTCGAGTTAAACTTGACGAGCCTAGCATATGCAGATATGGCCTCGGAACACTGGAGACCGCAAGGTCAAGCATGAATCATATAGTAGATATGATCGACATAGTGATGTTCACCAATGAAAACTGCTCCATCTCACGTGATGATCGGACATGGTTTAGTTGATTTGGATCACGTGATCATTTAGATGACTAGAGGGATGTCTATCTAAGTGGGAGTTCTTAAGTAATATGATTAATTGAACTTTAATTTATCATGAACTTAGTCATGATAGTATTTGCATATCTATGTTGTAGATCAATAGCTTACGATGTAGCTCCCCGTTTATTTTTGATATGTTCCTAGAGAAAAAAAAGTTGAAAGATGTTAGTAGCAATGATGCGGACTAGCTCCATAATCTAAGGGTTATCCTCATTGCTACACAGAAGTATTATGTCCTTGATGCACCGCTAGGTGACGGACCTATTGCAGGAGCAGATACAGACATTATGAACGTTTGACAAAGCTCAGTATGATGACTACTTGATAGTTTAGTGCACCATGCTTTACGGCTTAGAACCGGGACGTCAAAAACGTTTTGAATGCCATGGAGCATATAAGATGTTCCAAGAGCTGAAATTGGTATTTCAGACTCATCCCCGAGTCGAGAGGTATGAGACCTCTGACAAGTACTTTGCCTACAAGATGGAGGAGAATAGCTCAACCAGTGAGCATGTGCTCAGATTGTCTGAGTACTACAATCACTTGAATCAAGTGGGAGTTAATCTTCCAGATAAGATAGTGATTGATAGAGTTCTATAGTCACTATCACTAAGTTACTAGAACTTCATGATGAACTATAATGTGCAAGGGATAACGGAAACGATTCCCAAGCTCTTCGTGATGCTGAAATCGACGAAGGTAGAAATCAAGAAAAGCATCAACTGTTGATGGTTGACAAGACCACTAGTTTCAAGTAAAAGGGCAAGGGAAAGAAAGGGAACTTCAAGAATAATGGCAAGCAAGTTGCCACTCCCATGAAGAAGCCCAGAGCTAGACCCAAGCCTAAAACTGAGTGCTTCTACTGCAAAGGAAATGGTCACTGAAAGTGGAACTGTCCTAGATACTTGGCGGATAAGAAGGATGGCAAAGTGAACAAAGGTATATATGATATACATGTTATTGATGTATACTTTACTAGTGTTTATAGCAACCCCCTCGGTATTTGATACTAGTGCAATTGCTAAAAGTAGTAACTTGAAACGGGAGTTGCAAAATAAACAAAGACTAGTTGAGGGCGAGGTGACGATGTGTGTTGGAAGTAATTCCAAGGTTGATAAGATCACCATCGCACACTCCCTTTACCTTCGGGATTAGTGTTGAACTGAAAATAAATGTTATTTGGTGTTTGCGTTGAGCATAATATGATTGGATCGTGTTTATTGCAATACGGTTATTCATTTAAGTCAAGGAATAATTGTTATTCTGTTTACATGAATAAAACCTTCTGTGGTCATACACCCAAGGTGAATGGTTTATTGAATCTCGATCGTAGTGATACACATATTTATAATATTGAAGCCAAAAGATGCAAAGTTAATAATGATAGTGCAACTTAATTGTGGCACTGTCGTTTAGGTCATATTGGTGTAAAGCACATGAAGAAACTCCATGCTGATGGACTTTTGGAATCACTTGATTATGAATCACTTGGTACTTGCGAACCGTGCCTCATGGGCAAGATGACTAAAACGCCGTTCTCCGTAACTATGGAACGAGCAACAGATTTGTTGGAAATCATACATATTGATGTATGTGGTCCGATGAATATTGAGGCTCGCGGCGGGTATCGTTATTTTCTCACCTTCACAGATGATTTGAGCAGATATGGGTATATCTACTTGATGAAACATAAGTCTGAAACATTTGAAAAGTTCAAATAATTTCAGAGTGAAGTGGAAAATCATCGTAACAAAAAAATAAAGTTTCTACGATCTGATCATGGAGGAGAATATTTGAGTTACGAGTTTGGTCTTCATTTGAAACAATATGGAATAGTTTCGCAACTCACGCCACCCAGAACACCATGGCATAATGCTGTGTCCGAATGTCGTAATCGTACTTTACTAGATATGGTGCGATCTATGATGTCTCTTACTGATTTACCGCTATCGTTTTGGAGTTACGCTTTAGAGACAGCTGCATTCATGTTAAATAGGGCACCATCTAAATCCATTGAGATGACGCCTTATGAACTATGGTTTGGCAAGAAACCAAAGTTGTCATTTCTTAAAGTTTGGGGCTGCGATGCTTATGTGAAAAAACTTCAACCTGATAAGCTCGAACCCAAACCGGAGAAATGTGTCTTCATAGGATACCCAAAGGAGACTGTTGGGTACACCTTCTATGACAGATCCGAAGGCAAGACATTTGTTGCTAAGAATGGATCCTTTCTAGAGAGGGAGTTTCTCTCGAAAGAAGTGAGTGGGAGGAAAGTAGAACTTGATGAGGTAACTATACCTGCTCCCTTATTGGAAAGTAGTCCATCACTGAAATCGGTTCTTGTGACACCTACACCAATTAGTGAGGAAGCCAATGATGATGGTCATGAAACTTCAGATCAAGTTACTACCAAACCTCGTAGGTCAACCAGAGTAAGATCCGCACCAGAGTGGTATGGTAATCCTGTTTTGGAGGTCATGTTACTTGACCATGACAAACCTATGAACTATGAGGAAGCGATAATGAGCCCAGATTCCGCAAAATGGCTTGAGGCATGATATCTGAGATGGGATCCATGTATGAGAACAAAGTATGGACTTTGGTTGACTTGCCCGATGATCGGCAAGCCATCGAGAATAAATGGATCTTCAAGAAGAAGACTGACGCTGATGGTAACATTACTGTCTACAGAGCTCGACTTGTTGCAAAAGGTTTTAGACAAGTTCAAGGAGTTGACTACGATGAGATTTTCTCACTCGTATCGATGCTTAAAAGTCTGTCCGAATCATGTTAGCAGTTGCCGCATTTTATGAAATCTGGCAAATGGATGTCAAAAATGCATTCCTTAATGGATTTCTCAAAGAATAGTTGTATATGATGCAATGCAACCAAAAGGTTTTGCCAATCCTAAAGGCGCTAACAAAGTGAGCAAGCTCCAGCGATCCATCTATGGACTGGTGCAAGCATCTTGGAGTTGGAATATATGCTTTGATAAAGTGATTAAAGCATACGGTTTTATACATACTTGCGGTGAAGCCTGTATTTACAAGAAAGTGAGTGTGAGAACTACAACATTTCTGCTAAGTATATGTGAATGACATATTGTTGATCGGAAATAATGTAGAATTTTCTGGAAAGCATAAAGGAGTGTTTGAAAGGAGTTTTTCAAAGAAAGACCTCGGTGAAGCTACTTACATATTGAGCATCAAGATCTATAGAGATAGATCAAGACACTTGATATATTTTCAATGAGTACATACTTTGACAAGATTTTGAAGTAGTTCGAAATGGAACAGTCAAAGAAGGAGTTCATGCCTGTGTTGCAAGGTGTGAAGTGGAGTAAAGACTCAAAACCCGACCACGGCAGAAAATAGAAAGAGAATGGAAAGTCATTCCCTATGCCTCAGTCATAGGTTCTATAAAGTATGCCATGCTGTGTACCAGACCTATTGTGTACCTCACCATAAGTTTGGCAAGAGGGTACAATAGTGATCCAGGAGTGGATCACTGGACATCGGTCAAAATATCCTTAGTAGAATAAGGAAATGTTTCTTGATTATGGAGGTGACAAAGAGTTCATCGTAAAGAGTTACATCGATGCAAGCTTTGACACCGATCTGGATGACTCTAAGTCTCGATCTAGATACATATTGAAAGTGGGAGCAATTAGCTAGAGTAGCTCCGTGCAAAGCATTGTAGACATGGAAAATTTGCAAAATACATATGGCTCTGAATGTGGCAGACCCGTTGACTATATTTCTCTCACAAGCAAAACATGATCACTCTTTGGGTGTTAATCACATAGCAATGTGAACTAGATTATTGACTCTAGTAAACCCTTTGGGTGTTAGTCACATGGAGATGTGAACTAATCACATAAAGATGTGAACTATTGGTGTTAAATCACATAACGATGTGAACTAGATTATTGACTCTAGTGCAAGTGCGAGACTGAAGGGAATATGCCCTAGAGGCAATAATAAAGTTGTTATTTATATTTCCTTATATCATGATAAATGTTTATTATTCATGCTAGAATTGTATTAACCGGAAACTTAGTACATGTGTGAATACATAGACAAACAGAGTGTCACTAGTATGCCTCTACTTGACTAGCTCGTTGAATCAAAGATGGTTAAGTTTCCTAGCCATAGACATGAGTTGTCATTTGATTAACGGTTCACATGATTAGAGAATGATGTGATTGACTTGACCCATTACGTTAGCTTAGCATTTGATCGTTTAGTATATTTCTATTGCTTTCTTCATGACTTATACATGTTCCTATGACTATGAGATTATGCAACTCCCGAATACCATAGGAACACTTTGTGGGCTACCAAACGTCACAGCATAACTGGGTGATTATAAAGGTGCTCTACATGTGTCTCCGATGGTACTTGTTGAGTTGGCATAGATCGAGATTAGGATTTATCACTCCGATTGTCAGAGAGGTATCTCTGGGCCCTCTCAGTAATGCACATCACTATAAGCCTTGCAAGCAATGTAACTAATGAGTTAGTTGCGGGATGATGTATTACGGAACGAGTAAAGAGACTTGCCGGTAACAAGAATGGACTAGGTATTGAGATACCGGCGATTGAATCTCGGGCAAGTAACATACCGATGACAAAGGGAACGACATATATTATTATGCGGTTCGACCGATAAAGATCTTCATAGAATATGTAGGAGCCAATATGGGCATCCAGGTTCCACTATTGGCTATTGACTAGAGAAGTGTCTCAGTCATGTCTACATAGTTCTTGAACCCGTAGGGTCCGCACGCTTAACGTTCGTTGACGATATAGTATTTATGAGTTATGTATGTTGGTAACCGAATGTTGTTCGGAGTTCCGGATAAGATTACAGACATGACGAGGAACTCCGGAATAGTCCGGAGATAAAGTTTGATATATGGGATAATAGTGTTTGGTCTCCGAAAGGGTTCCGGAATTCATCGGAAGGGGTTTCAGATGTTTCCCGAAATGTTTGGGTATGAGAACACTTTATTCGGGCCAAAGGGGAAAGCCCACAAGGTTTTTGGAAAGCACAAAGAAAGTTTTGCGGAGTCCAGGGGCCAGACGCCAGGGTCCCTAGCGTCTGGGTCCAGACGCTGGGAACCCTGGCGTCTGGCCGTGGAGTCCGAGAAGGAGTCTTGCCTTTCAGGTGAAACCGACTTTGTGGAGTCTTTTACTCCAATTTTGACCCCAAGGCTCAACATATAAATAGAGGGGTAGGGCTGGCACCCAAGACAGATCAAGAAACACCAAGCTGTGTGCCGGCAACCCCGTACCCTCTAGTTTATCCTCCGTAATAGTTTTCGTAGTGCTTAGGCGAAGCCCTGCGGAGATTGTCCTTCACCAACACCGTCACCACACCCTCGTGTTGCCGGAACTCATCTATTACTTCGCCCCTCTTGCTAGATCAAGAAGGCGAGGACGTCATCAAGCTGAACGTGTGCTGAATGTGGAGGTGCCGTATGTTCGGTACTTGATCGGGACGGATCGTGAAGGTGTACGACTACATCAACCACGTTGATAAACGCTTCCGCTTTCGGTCTATATGGGTACGTAGACATACTCTCCCCTCTCGTTGCTATGCATCATCTGATCTTGCGCAAGGGCGAAGCCAGCATAAGAGTGTTGGGTTCAGCTGAATCCAACAATTTTTTCTGGCCAAGTATTGCTATACACGTACGTATGTGCATGAACCAAATAAAAAATATGTGTTGAACCCATCTACTTGGTACGCAAGGCTCAGTGAGAAGCCCAAAAGCCCACTAACGAATCACCTCCATGCTAGCCTGCTAGGCCTGTTCGTGTCTTCCTTCCCCTATTCCTCTCATTATCATGTACATCTTCTGTTTCCTACTAGTATATGGTAGCCGGCAGCCGCAACCCACAGATCTTTCCGTTTGCTTCCTTGACTCTGTGATCTACCTTGTCCTGTTCGCATCCAGCGACGAGCCGACAAGGGTAGGTCGGCAGACCAAATTCATGGTATTGAGTCCCATCATCATATCTCCTTTCTATTGTGGATGCCCTAATTTTCTAATTATCTATTTCATGTATTTTGATTGAACTAGCCTATGGATCAGTATTTATGGAAGAGAAATTGATCAGTAGACGGATAATGATGCTAGTGCATCAAGATCACCCCTTCACGGAGAAATTATTTTAGACGAGTTCCCCATGATCCAACCGGTATGACATGCACACTTCGTTAACAATGTAGCACAACATTGGATAAGTGTTATCGTATCGAATATTGTTTAATGAAGCTTAGTATATTCAAAAAATAGTAAATAGATAAAATAAAAATCTGAAATTTCTGGACGTCAAAGATGGTCAAGTGTTCTATGTGGATACAAAATTTCCATCCAAGATGACTTTCCTTGTGCTCTATACACAAAATTTAATCAGTGCTCCATAGTGTATTTTTGAAGCTTTTTCAGGCGCCCTATTTTATTTATTTTGTCCACAGCTCCCGTGGTGTCAACTGCCATGAAATTTTACAAGTATTTAGAATTGTTGAGCATGTTTGATGCATATAATAGCGTTTTTTTCTTCTAATATTTCTTCCTAATTTACTGTTCACACTAGGTAGATGAACTCGAGCTCCAAAACGTTGTCCTCGTGTCACATTTCAATTTGTTAGGTTGTTTTTAGTGTTATACTATTGTTGTAATTAGATCTAAAATTAGAATTTACACTTAACTAATTCCTACCAAGTCCTTGTAACGAGTAAGTGAGTGAACCCAATGGCAAAATTTTCTGGCTCCGCCCCTGATCTTACGTGTGCGTAGGATTTTTTTAAAAAAATTACTACGTTCCCCAACAAGAAGCCCACCAAAAAACAAAAAAAAATAAAAAATGAGAGAAAATGAGAGAAGGGGCAATGCTACCATCCTTTTACCACACTTGTGCTTTAGAGTAGCACCATGTTCTTCATATAGAGAGTCTCTTGAGTTATCACTTTCATATACTAGTGAGAATTTTCATTATAGAACTTGGCTTGTATATTCCGATGATGGGCTTCCTCAAATGCCCGAGGTCTTCATGATCAAGCAAGTTGGATGCACACTCACTTAGTTTCCAGTTTGAGCTTCCATACACTTATAGCTCTTAGTGCATCTGTTGCATGGCAATCCCTACTCCTCGCATTGACATCAATTGATGGGCATCTCCATAGCCCGTTGATTAGCCGCGTCAATGTGAGACTTTCTCCTTTTTTGTCTTCTCCAGACAACCTCCATCATCATATTCTATTCCACCTATAGTGCTATGTCCATGGCTCGCGCTCATATATTGCGTGAATGTTGAAAAAGTTTGAAAATACTAAAGTATGAAACAATTGTTTGGCTTGTCATCGGGGTTGTGCATGATGGGAGCATTTTGTGTGACGAAGATGAAGCATAGCCAAACTATATGATTTTGTAGGGATGAGCTTTCTTTGGCTATGTTATTTTGAGAAGACATAATTGCTTGGTTGGTATGCTTGAAGTATTATTGTCTTAATGTCAAATGATAGACTATTGCTTTGGATCACTCATGTCTTAATATTCCTGCCATGATTAGATTACATGATCAAGATTATGCTAGGTAGCATTCCACATCAAAAATTATCTTTTTTTATCATTTACCTACTCGAGGACGAACATGAATTAAGCTTAGGAATGCTGATAGGTCTCCGTCGTATCTATAATTTTTGATTGTTCCATGTCAATATTATACGACTTTCATATACTTTTGGCAACTTTTTATACTATTTTGGGACTAACATATTGATCCAGTGCCTAGTGCCAGTTCCTGTTTGTTGCATGTTTTTTGTTTTGCAGAAAATCCATATCAAACGGAGTCCAAACGGGATAAAAACTGACGAAGATTTTTTTTTGAAATATATGTGAATTTTGGGAAGTGGAATCAACGCGAGACGATGCCCGAGGGGCCCATGAGGGTAAGGGGCGCGCCCCAGGGGGTCAGGCGCGCCCTGGGCCCTTGTGGCCACTCCGTAAGGCGTTTGGTGCCCTTCATTCGCCGCAAGAAAGCCAATATCCGGGTACAAATTGTGTTAACATTTCAGCCCAATCGGAGTTACGGATCTCTGAGAATATACGAAACAGTGAAAGGGCAGAATCAGAGAACGCAGAAATAGAGAGAGACAGATCCAATATCGGAGGGGCTCTCGCCCCTCCGCCGCCATGGAAGCCATGGACCAGAGGGGAAACCCTTCTCCCATCTAGGGAGAAGGTCAAGAAGAAGAAGAAGGGGGACCCTCTCCCCCTCTCTCCCGGTGGCGCCGGAACGCCGCCGGGGCCATCATCGTGTGACGACGATCTACACCAACACCTCCGTCATCTTCACCAACATCTTCATCACCTCCCCCCATCTATCTACAGCAGTCCACTCTCCCGCAACCCGTTGTACCGTCTACTTGAACATGGTGCTTTATGCTTCATATTATTATCCAATGATGTGTTACCATCCTATGATGTATGAGTAGATTTTTGTTGTCCTATCGGTAATTGGTGAATTGTTATGATTGGTTTAAATTGCTTGTGGTTATGTTGTTGTCCTTTGGTGCCCATCATATGAGCGCGTGCGTGGATCACACCATAGGGTTAGTTGTATGTTGATAGGACTATGTATTGGAGGGCAAGAGCGATAGAAGTTTCAACCTAGCATAGAAATTGATGCATACGGGATTGAAGGGGGACCAATATATCTTAATGTTATGGTTGGGTTTTACCTTAATGAACGTTAGTAGTTGCGGATGCTTACTAATAGTTCCAATCATAAGTGCATAGAATTCCAAGTCAGGGATGACATGCTAGCAGTGGCCTCTCCCACATAAAACTTGCTATCGGTCTAGTAAAGTAGTCAATTGCTTAGGGACAATTTCGCAACTCCTACCACCACTTTTCCACACTCGCTATACTAACTTTATTGATTCTTTACCTGAAATAGGCCCTAGTTTTTATTTACGTGCTCTTTATATTCTTGCAAACCTATCCCGTTACACCTACAATGTGCTTCTAGTTTCATACTTGTTCTAAGTAAAGCGAACGTTAAGAGTGCTAGAGTTGTATCGGTGGTCGATAGAACTTGAGGGAATATTTGTTCTACCTTTAGCTCCTCGTTGGGTTCGACACTCTTACTTATCGAAAGAGGCTACAACCAATCCCCTATACTTGTGTGTTATCACCCACTCCTGGCGAGGAATGGGGGTACTGACGGGGACGTGTACCCAGCTGCGACGCCGTGTCGACAGCAGGCAAGCGCCGATGGATCCGCTATTGTTGTGCGGTGTGCTGCGCATCTCGCTCTGCAGCCACCACCGGTCTCGCCGTGCGGCGAGCCACAGCCTATTGGCGCAGACGTGCCTAACTTGCTCTGCGGCGCGCTGTCGATCATGTTGTGCGGCGAGCTGCAGCCTGTCGGCGCTGACATGCCTATCTTGATCTGCGGTGCTCAAGCGACATGCGCCAAAGGTCTGCTCAACCCTGGCGATGATGCGCATCACGACGCCGTCCATCGCGTTGCCGGGAGCGCCTCGGCCTCGACGGGCCGTGGTGCCTGCTCGTTTTCCTCATCGACGAGGTTGATGGCAGAGGAGGCGCTTTGGTGGGTTGGCATGCTTGGAAAAGGTGGATGTGCTACAGGCTACGCTTGTCGCCTCCGTGCGCCGCGTGCCCCCTATGCGTAATATAGCAAGGTGGCAGGAAACACGTGAGGAAATGGCAGGAAACAGTGGCGTGTTCATAAAAAGCCATCAATTAATGGAAACTTAGCATCAAGCTAGCACAAGTCATAGATGATGATCATATGAACACGGACCACACTAGGGAACCCATTGGTGATGAATTCATCAATCCCAAACGATTGAATACTAGCAAGCGTTTTCCCACAACACACACGGCCTATTCCATCACAAATAGGTCGGATGGATGAACTGTATGTCACGTATCGCACATTGTCAAAAAGTAATGCGGTAGACCTTCTTTAATTAACATGTGTTAAAAAAATAAAAAACAAGGACCTCCAGCCCGAGCACACTTAACTTGACAGTTTTCTTACATGAGCTACTGGTGGAACAGCTAGTCCTTGCTGATAGGAATGCCTCTTCACATCCTTATGGCGTATCTGGATGACTGCCTGTCCCACAATGGCCAATAGGTGTTGTGTTGACAGAGCATATCACATACGTCTTATTAGAAGCAATCATCTGCGTTATTATCGGTCTTCGCACATATTTCTGATTACAGACCTGTTTGCCGCGTATCACAGACATCTTGTTATATTGAACCGTTTCTGTTCTCTTGCCTAATCACAAACAGTTCATACGAGTGAATCGTATGCTGTATATCGCACACACCTTCATCTGGCCGCCCGTTTCTTTTGTGTTGCCTAATCACAAACAGTTCATCCGAGTGAACCGTATGTTGTGTATCGCACATGCCTTCATCTGGTTGCCCGTTTCTTTTGTTGTTCCTCACCGCAAATAGTTAATTGAACTGGACCGTATGCCCTTCATCGCACACGCAACTAAAATCTGAACCATGTTTGATGCGTCCTCCATTGCAAATGTTTTACACATTTCTGACAGTTTTCATACAACATCGTTTGCGATTATGGCATCACACACAGTTTCTCGAAGGGTCTCTGATTGTAGTGTCGCGTTAGCAGCATCCTGCAGTAGTGCTGGTTTGTGAGAAGCTTATACCCGAACCTGCCCCAAATAGGACAAATTTTTTACCACGGCATATTGATGTCACTCCATGATAGCATGCCAAGTTTCATGAATTTTATACGAGTTTTGAATTTACTAGTATTTAAAAACTAGGCATATCAACGTTTTGCCGTCAATCAACAGTGCCCTAGTGTTTGAATTTCATTCTCATCTCTTGCATGGGACCTAGAAATTCACCCAAGGACACACATGTGATTTTTCAACCAACTTTAGTGCATTGGAGCATGTGCTTGTAGTTCAAATTTGAATTATACACATAAAATGCCTAGAAAACCCAATTAATGTATAAAAAGGTCAAACGAATCCCGAAAAATTCCAAGATTGAACACACCACTCCTGTTGTTCTACGTTGACACTAGAATTTTTTTGAAAGCAATAAGAGGCAACAGATATCGTCCCGTCACCAAAGGTAGTACGTTCTCTATCGAAGCCATCATGCTTGTTGTGAGAAGCTCTGGTTTGTGAGAGCTTATACCCGAACCTACCCTAAATGGGACAAATTTTTTACCACGACATGTTGATGCCGCTCCATGATAGCATGCCAAGTTTCATGAATTTCAGACGAGTTTTGGATTTACTAGAATTTAAAAACCAGGCATCTCAACATTTTGCCGGCAGTCAACAGTACCATGGTGTTTGAATTTAATTCCCATCTCTTGCATGGGACCTAGAAATTCACCCAAGGACACACATGTGATTTTTCAACCAACTTTGGTGCATTGGAGCATGTGATTGTAGTTCAAATTTGAATTATGCACATAAAATGCCTAGAAAACCCAATTAATGTATAAAAAAGGCCAAACGAACCTCGAAAATTCTAAGATTGAACACAACACTCTTATTGTTCTATGTTGACACTAGAATTTTTTTGAAAGCAATAAGAGGCAAAGGATATCGTCCCGTCCTCAAAGGTGGTACGTTCCCTATCGAAACAATCATGCTTGTTGGGAGAAGCTCTGGTTTGTGAGAAGCTTATACCCAAACCTGCCTTAAATGGGACAAAATTTTCATCACGACATGTTAATGCCGCTCCATGATAGTATGCCAAGTTTCCTGAATTTCAGACGAGTTTTGGATTTACTTTTGGTCACCATAATTTATTTTACCCTTAGCTAACCCTTGTGAATTTCTCACCAAACAACCAAACAAAGAACAACTCTATCATATTTTCATACATTCTTCTTCTTGGATACCAATCAAAGGATTAACTAAAATGATATACCTCAGATCTAACCATTCTACAACCCCCTTCTTGAAATTTTAGTCTCATTTTCCAATAGTTACTAAACTTAATTCCTCGAAACCTGCTCCAAAAACCTAACTCCCAATAAATTCAACTATCAGGAGAAAGATTTCTATTTCTCAAAAAAGGGAGAAAGATATCTAATCATTCCCCAAATTTAACTCCCTAGATTTTTTCCTTTGTGATTGTGTCATCCTATGAAATATGTAAACCTCATTTTGTTTTTTCACAACATGCAACAATATAAAAGCAAAGTCCATCGAGAAGAAACGGAGGCAACATTGAGCATAGACCAAGCACCCAACATTGCAGCTCTCACTTCTTGGATACATCGAGGATCAGGGGTAGCGTCAGAAATGGGTCGGGCCCCGGGCCAGCCTCAGTCCAAACATCATGAACAGTGTCAAGTACTCCCTCCGTCTGAAAAAACTTGTCTCTCAAATGGATGTATCTAGCATCAAGCTTGCTACTCAAATGGATGTATCTAGCATCAAGCTTGCTACGCAAATGGATGTATCTAACGTCAAGTTAGTGTTAGATACATCCGTTTAAGGGCAAACTTTTTTGGACGAAGGAAGTAGTCGGAAGTTGTGCTTCGTGTGGAGCCCGCCGACCCGGGGATGCCGCATGTTAAATCATCAGTGTGTGCATATGTGGAATAGATTTTTATGATATTATTTTGCCATGCCTTTCGATTGTGGTAAGATAAGAGCACGATATACGGACAATCACATTTGGCTCTCGGTGCATATACACCCTATATAAAAAAGAGTAGATACTATTAAAAGGTAATTTTTTAAATAGACTCACTTTCTGTTGTACTCATATTAAAAGTTTGGCCAAGAAATGACTTTCATGGCATCCTCCATGAAAAAAAAATCAACACTATACAAGTTACTATTCACACCTATTGTCCTTGAATATTTGTTCTTTTTTGCCGTGAAGTCGACGGGAGTTTTTTCTTCACGAAACCTTTTATAGAGTACTTCCTCCGTACGAAAAGGCTTGTCCCTCAAATTAATGTATCTAATACCAAGTTAGTGCTAAATACATCCATTTCAGAGACAAACTTGGGACAAACTTTTTTAGACAGACGGAGTACAACAGAAGGTCAAGTTTATTTTTTTAAAATAGGAACCTTTTGACAGTTTTTAATCTATTTTTTCATATCACATGTATATACAAGCAAAGGGTATTTTCCCATCCAGCCTTTTTTCCACTGGTTCCTTGTATAGAGAAATCTTCAAATCCTTGACTCCTTGTGACTTATCTGGAATATGGAAGGCAGGGCTTCCGGCCAAAATAAAAATCTTTTTGTGGCAAGTGGCTCATAACAGAATCACAAGTGGGAACCAGGTACATAAAAGGAAGGGCCCGAGCGATGGCAAATGCATTTGGTGTGGTGAATGGGAAGATCGTGATCACATCCTTTTTTGATGCATCATGACCCAATTCGTGTGGAGCGTTGTACGATTGGTGACGGGCTCCTCATGGAATCCGAGTGGGTTCTCGGAGTTTTATTGGTTGGTTTCATCCACCACCGAGAGGGATAGGCGGATTACATAGTTAGGTTTGGTGCAATTGCTTGGTCACTATGGACCACGAAAAAATAAAGCCTTGATAGAGGGACAGTTCATCAAGCATTCGGCTGATATACTATATAAATTGATGTCTTTCTTGCAGCTATGGAAGCTTCCGGCAAAGGCACAAGATAGAGGACGAGTGCAGGAACTCGTCTCAAGGGTGTGAGCAAGGTGCACCGAGATGCAACGGTCAACATAGGGGACATCACCGGCACGGTGCCGCCCCTTGCTACCTCGATAGCCTTTACTGTTTCGCCATAATATGGCTAGCGCTGCGCCACTATGTATCCGCCTACGGGTATGTATCGCTTCGTTCGTTCGTTTTGTGTTGCTGCTTGCTGGACATGTTAGTGTTGTATAAGGGCCTTAGTCTAAAGCGCCTTTGTTCTTAAAAAAAGGTATTTCCTGTACTTACTCTGATAAAATCCGAATATTTTCATGTTGCAGCATACACTCACATTTCCACTTAAAAAAAGCATATACTCACATTTTTTTTCATTTTCATACGCAAAATGTAGAACCTCGAGGTAAGATAAGAGCACGTGCTTAGATAAAAGAGCGTTCCGGGGAGGTTGAGCGGGAGCGGGTAAATCGGACAAGACCAGCCTCTTTCTCCGCGTTCGTGCTAATGGCGCAGCGCGGCAATGGCCGCTTCCACGGTTCCACCACTCCTCCACCCGACGCCTCCCTTCCAGCCATTAGCACATGAGCTCCACCTCTCGCACCGCGCTCTCCCCGAGTCCCGATGTCACGGGCGCCTCCCGCGTTGGCGGCTCCGGCCAACTCTACGTTCTCCCACCTCTTCCAGTTCTGCGCCCGCGGCGGCCGCGCTGCCCTCGACGCCGGGCGCGCCGCGCACGCGCGCATGCTAGTGTCCGGGTTCCTCCCGACATCCTTCGTCTCGAACTGCCTCCTGCAGATGTACGCCCGCTGCGCGGACGCCTCGTACGCTCGCAGGGTGTTCGACGCGATGCCCCACAGGGACACCGTGTCGTGGAACACCATGCTCACCGCGTATTCGCACTCCGGGGACATAGCGACCGCTGTATCACTGTTCGATGCAATGCCGAATCCGGATGTCGTGTCATGGAACACGCTGGTCTCAAGCTATTGCCAGCATGGCATGCATAGCGAGTCGGTGGCCCTGTTTCTGGAGATGGCTCGCTCTGGTGTTGCCTCCGACCGGACAACGTTTGCTGTCCTTCTGAAGTCGTGCGGTGCTCTGGATGACTTGGCACTCGGTGTTCAAATCCACGCGCTGGCGGTGAAGGCAGGATTGGATATTGATGTCCGGACTGGGAGTGCTCTCGTGGACATGTATGGCAAGTGCAGCAGTTTGGATAACGCATTGTTCTTCTTTTATGGAATGCCCGAGAGGAACTGGGTCTCGTGGGGCGCAGCCCTTGCTGGGTGCGTTCACAATGAGCAGTACACTCGTGGGTTGGAGCTGTTCATGGAGATGCAGAGGTCAGGGATGGGGGTGAGCCAGCCGGCTTATGCCAGTGTCTTTAGATCTTGCGCAGCAAAATCATGTCTGAGCACTGGTAAGCAGTTACATGCACATGCCATAAAGCATAACTTCAATACTGACCGTATTGTTGGGACAGCTATTGTGGATGTTTATGCTAAGGCTAATAGCTTGGTGGATGCTAAAAGGGCATTCTTTGGGTTGCCCAGCCATACAGTACAAACGTGCAATGCCATGATGGTTGGGCTTGTGCGCGCAGGGCTTGCAAATGAGGCCTTGGAACTGTTTCAGTTCATGACCAGGTCAGGCATTGGTTTTGATGCAGTCAGTTTATCGGGCGTCTTCAGTGCTTGTGCAGAGATTAAGGGGTATTTCAAAGGGCTACAAGTCCACTGCTTAGCAATGAAATCAGGTTTTGAGATGGACATCTGTGTCAGAAATGCAATTCTTGATCTGTATGGGAAGTGCAAAGCATTGGTAGAAGCGTACTTTATCTTCCAGGATATGGAGGAACGAGATTCAATCTCTTGGAATGCTATTATTGCTGCTCTTGAGCAAAATGGGCGCTATGAGGACACTGTAGTTCATTTTAATGAGATGCTGCGCTTTGGTATGGAACCTGATGATTTCACATATGGTAGTGTCCTTAAGGTTTGTGCAGCTTTACAATCTTTGGAGTTTGGTTTGATGGTTCATGACAAGGTTATCAAGTCAGGACTTGGTTCAGATGCTTTTGTAGCTAGCACTGTTGTTGACATGTACTGCAAATGTGGTATGATGACAGATGCTCAGAAACTCCATGACAGAATCGGGAAGCAAGAACTTGTTTCATGGAATGCCATCATGTCAGGATTTTCACTGAACAAACAGAGTGAGGATGCCCAGACAATGTTCTCACAGATGTTAGATATTGGACTTAAGCCTGATCATTTCACCTATGCTACAGTTCTTGACACTTGTGCTAACCTAGCTACCATTGAGATCGGGAAACAGATCCATGGTCAGATAATTAAACAAGAAATGCTGGTAGATGAATATATATCCAGCACCCTTATAGACATGTATGCCAAGTGTGGGTATATGCAAGACTCACTGCTAATGTTTGAGAAGGCACAGAAACGGGATTTTGTGTCATGGAATGCTATGATATGCGGCTATGCGCTGCATGGTCAAGGAGCAGAAGCACTCAAGATGTTTGATAGGATGCAAAGGGAGGATGTGGTTCCAAACCATGCAACTTTCGTTGCTGTGCTCCGCGCTTGCAGCCATGTTGGTCAGCTGGATGATGGATGTTGTTACTTCCATCAGATGACCACCCACTACAAACTGGAACCACAACTGGAGCACTTTGCTTGCATGGTAGATATACTAGGACGGTCAAAGGGACCGCAGGAAGCTCTGAATTTTATTGGCACCATGCCTTTTGAAGCGGATGCAGTCATCTGGAAGACTCTCCTAAGCGTTTGCAAGATCCATCGGGATGTTGAGGTGGCTGAACTTGCTGCTGGCAATGTTCTACTACTGGATCCTGAGGATTCTTCAGTTTACATTCTTCTGTCAAATGTATATGCAGAATCAGGGAAATGGGCTGATGTTTCAAGAACAAGAAGGTTAATGAAGCAGGGAAGGCTTAAGAAGGAACCTGGCTGTAGCTGGATTGAGGTGCAAAATGAGATGCATGGATTCCTTGTAGGAGATAATGTCCATCCGCGATCGAGGGAGCTGTATGACATGCTGCATGATTTGCTTGATGAGATGAAACTGTCTGGATATGACCCTGATTCAGCTTCTTTTGCTGAGGTTGACGAAGAGGGCAGTGCATCCGAGCAAGATGATTTACTTGGAATGGTTGGTGGCTAGTCAGTCCTGTATTGAGGTTCCAATCTACTATTTTATTACAAAGCTCTGAACTTAATCTCCCCTGCAGCTGAGACAGTGATACTGCAAAAGATGCTCAGGCAGGACTCTGAAACTGTTTTCCCTGGCATGTCGATGTACCGTAAAATGGTTTTGTTGATCTCATGAGTGTATGAAATTCACAAACATTGGAAGACAAACTGGTGCACATATTTTGCTATATAGATGACAGACTTGGCAATTGTGATTGTTTCCGCTATTTATTCTGGTACAGGCTTGTATAAAGGCACTTGGCCAACTGTAGCAGAAGAGTAAGTGCAAATGCAGCCCCGTCTTCCTTTCTGCACAATTATAATTTGCTGCTGCTGATGACATGTTTCAGCTTTCTGATTAGGTTGAGCGAGCTTATTTGTCATACAGTTTCTCTAAAGCAGAATCCGAGGATAGTATTTGATATGCTTGTACACCAGACGCTTTGACAAGAAGCTTGGGATTATAACAAGGGAAGTCAAACTTTCCAGAAGATGCAAAGGTCTTGCAAGCATTGTCCAGTGCTAAATGTACTGAAGAGAGGTAATTTTATCCGGTTTAGTGCGTCTGTATTTCCTATCATTGCTGAGTGTTCATACAAATTGAAGTACTACATTGGTTACTAAAACGAGTTTGGTTCTTGCTGTTCAGTATGGTATCATTGGTATTTCCGTTGTGTGGTAGTGCTGGACTGCCAGTAGCATATTATAGTGAACTCTTGCCGCAACCCTTCTGTCATATCCCAAATTTCATATTATATCATAGCTCATAGGTATTTCCATAGTAGTCTCCAAATTTCATATTATATTTGTTACATTCTAGCTTTCTAGGTACTCTTAGCACAAGATGTGCATGTTTACTCCAAAAGTAGACGTGTAAAACATGAAGTTACCAAAACCTTCATGGAGATGTCCCACCTTCCTGAGAGTTGTTTTACCATGAATGCTCTAATTGGGAATTTGCAGAAGTTACACGAGAAAAATATGACTAAATGAGTTGACACTCACAGTACCAATATAGAGTTTCATGGAGCGTAGAAGTTTCATCAATCTAAATGAAGTTAAACAGAGTAGCTTACATTCATATATTGGTTGTCAGATACATGCAAGCCCGCACCATGAAAACCAATCTGTTTGGCAGTTTGTAAAAGAAACTGAATAATAAGAATCCTATATACCTAAGAGATTCATCCCGACTATCCTATTTATCTCGACATGCAGCCTATGCACATCAGCAATCCGCCACGTCAGCATATCTTAATGTGCAGCGTTCCATTTGTATAAAGTAAAAGTGATTGCAAGAACTAATTGATTCTTATTGGTTCCAAACTATTTATACAAGGCAGTTACAATATTGTGAGAGGAAATCTAACCGCAAGAAGCGGTTGCTAGTGTGAGATAAAATGGCAACTGCAATTAGCGCAGTTGCTAATATGTGAGAGAGATTACAACTGCTAATGGCAGTTAAGGATTACTATGTCAGTTCCTAATCAACACCTGTTAATTAGTAATTTAGCACGTGATCTAGCCCTATTCCTAACACCCCCCTTGGACCGCACATCTTCTAGAAGTATCCATCATCTAGAGCTTGTTGTATATTTCATCATATAGAGCTTCTTGTATATTTTTCATCTAGCTTGAGAATCATTTGTACAATTTTAGAATGCCCCCCAAAAGCCCCGTGGGAAAAATATGAGTAATAGATACACCATTGAAAACTCCTTTAAAACCCAATGGGAAAAACATAAGGAGAAAACGATATGGTATAGTTTATATTGCCTCATTGAAAACCTTTTATGAGAAACCTGATGGAAAAACTCATAAAGGAAAAGAGCACAATATTTATTATCTGATGATAATTAATGGGTTATAGTTCTATGAGTTTTCTCCCCCTGAAATTTGCAAATCTTGAAAACGTCTCATACCAATTTCGTGAATACACTTCTGGAATGTTGAATTTCGTAAAGACTTTGTGAACAAATCTGCTAGATTGTCACATGATTTGGTTTGCAAAATATCAATTTCTCCATCTTTCTGTAATTCATGAGGAAAGAACACCTTGGGAGAAATGTGTTTTGTGATATTACTATTTATATAACCCATTTGCATTTGAGCAATGCAAGCTGCATTGTCTTCATAGATAATAGTTGGTGATCCTAATGAACCAACACCACATGAAGTTTGAATGTGGTTAATCATCCTGTGAAGCCATACACATTCTCATGATGCTTCAAATAATGCGATAATTTCAGAATGATTAGTGGAAGTTGCTACGAGAGTGTTTTGTTGACTTCCATGAAAAAGCAGTTCCACCATGTAAGAATACGAAACCTGTCTGTGACTTGACGTTGTGAGGATTAGATAGATAACCAGTGTCTGTATAACCTACCATAGTCATATCTTGTTTCTTCTGATAGAATAAGCCAAGATCTTTTGTGCCATGTAAATATCTAAGGATATTTTTCACCCCTGTCCAATGATGTTTTGTTGGAGCAGCACTATGTCTAGCTAGTAAATTTACCGCAAATGCAGTATCAGGCCTGGTGCAATTTGCAAGGTACATTAGCGCACAAGTGGTACTGAGATACGGGAACTCAGGTCCTAATATCTCTTCGTCATCATCCCGGGGTCTAAAAGGATCTTTATTCATATCAAGGGATCTGACAACCATGGGTGTTTTGGATGGATATGATTTATCCATATTGAATTTTCCAAAGCCTTTTGAGTATAAGCATGTTGGTGTACTAATATTCCTGAGGGAAGGTGCTCAAGCTGTAAGCCTAAGCAGAATCTGGTCTTTCCCAAATCCTTCATCTCAAATTCCGTCATTAGATGATTGCGTTCTTTGTCTATATCAGGTGTACTTCCAATGATATTAAGGTCATCAATGTACACAGAGATGGTACAAAATCCATGTGAGGACTTCTTTATAAATACACAAGGGCAATCATCATTATTTGAGTAACCTTTATGAATAAGGAACTCACTCAATCGGTTATACCACATTCTACCCATATAAGTACGCAGTCATTACGTCCATTAACTGCATAGAGAAATTCATTTGTACTGCCAAAGGTATTAAGTATCAAACGTTATTCCACTCATGACAGGAGAGTATGTATCATTGTCATCGATTTCGGGTCTCTGCGTGAACCCTTGTGCTACAAGTCTCGCTTTGTATCTCACCACCTCATTGTTTCCATTCCTTTTTTCGAACAAAAACCTATTTTGCTTCCACGGGGAAGACATTCTGAGGAGTAGGTATTACTGAGGAAAATACTTTTCTTTGTTGAGCAAGTGCAGTTCTGCCTCATTTGCTTCCTTCCATTTAGGCCAATCAGGGCGCTTGAGGCATTCCTTTACGGACTTTGGTTCTGGATCCAGTTGAAGGGTTTCAGCAATTTTAGAGGCGAAGTATATGTCGACAATTGTAGTCTCTCTGTTGTATGATTCTCATGAGTGTATATAGTTTATGGAAATTTCCTTTATACCTTCAGACTCTATGTGATTTCCCACAACAATAGAGTCATGGTGTTCCGATGTCCCAACAGTTATGTTTTTGGGGTTTTATCATTTATACCTTCAGACTCTATGCGCATTTGTGCTAGGTTCTAGATGTTGAGCATCTAGTTGGTGTTCTTCGACTTGGGGTTGAATTGCATTTACTGGTAGAGGATTTGATTTCCTATGTTTTCGCGGAGGCTTTTGAGAAGCTATATTCCGGTTAACCAGATTTCTCCCCCTCTTACTCTCATTTGGGGTTTGAGTGGTTTTACTTGGTAGCTCCACTCGTTCTGGTGCATTAACAGCGGGAATATGTGATTTAGTGTCACCTTTATGGCCAGTAAATGCATCTGGCAGGTTATTTGCAATGTGTTGCAAATCTATAATCCTCTGAACTTCAGTTTCAGATTCTTTAGTATGTGGATCTAAGGACTGAATGCCTGTTACATTCCTGACATTTTTTGTGCTTTGATTCTCCCCCTAATGCCGGGAAATTATCCTCATCAAAAATAGAATCAGCGTAACGGGCAGTAAACAGGTCCTGTAAGAGGCTCAAGATATTTTTATAATCAACGGAAAATTATAACCCACATAGATCCCTAGTATTCTGTGAAGGGCCCATGGATGTGCACTGCGGTGGTGATATCGGTACGTATGCTGCGCAACTGAATTTTTGCAGATGGGAAAAATTGGCTGAGTACCATGTACTGGTTGTAGTGGGGAGGTTGTGTGATATGCAGTTGGGCCGATTTGTATCTGATTTGTGGCGTGCAACACCGCATGTGCCCAACAAGATGTTGATAAATTACAATTCCGTAATAGTGGTCGAGCAATTAATTTTACTCTTTTGATGAGAGATTTAGCCAATCCATTTTGAGTATGAGCATAAGGCACATAATGCTCTAAATGAATGCCCATAGTCGTGCAATAGTCATTGAGTGCACGTGAAGAAAATTCAGCGGCATTATCCATTCGAATTGTTTTTATCCTATTTTCAGGATGATTTGCTCTAATTTAACAATTGAGCAATTAACTTGGCAAAGGCATGATTTTGTGTGGATAATAGACACACATGTGACCATTAGTAGATGCATCTATGACTACCATGAAATACCTAAAAGGTCCTGATAGTATATATCTCCTTCAATGCGTTCAAGGAAATTAAGTGACTCATTTTTTACTTTAAGATAAGATGGTTTTATAATTATTTTTTCAGTTGTACATGCGGTGCACACAAAATCTGATGATTTTGGGAATCTTTTAGTTGGAAGGCTGTGACCAATAGAATTGTCAATAATTTTTCTCATCATCCCTATGCCAGGATGACCAAGGAGATCATGCCAAGTCTTGAATTTATCAAGGTCTTTTTTGAGGAAACACAGAAGACTTTTGCGTTTCATTGTATTGAAAAGGAAGAGAGTTTGTTACAACCTCCTAAGAGGTAGGGTTACAGGCAAAATGAGAGATAAATCAATGGACGTCCCACGTTGGTGAGAGGATGTCACGCAATCCTCGTGCGCCCGCGGTCGCCCAAAGCGCAGCTTCGTCCTTGATCCTCACACTCAGGGTGTTTGCCGATGGGGTTGCTGCGTCAAAGACGCATTCGTTGCGATGCTTCCAGGTCATCCAAGGGATCAGCAGGGTCGCGGTGGAGAGGCCTTTTTGCATCGGTTTGGGCGTGGCCTGTCGTGCCGGGCGCCACCATTCGACCAGGGAGTCCTCGCCATCCGGCGCGTTGCATGTAAGACGCAACTAGGAAAGGATTTCGTGCCACAACAGCTTGGAGAAGGGGCATGCCAGGAGCATGTGATGAATCAATTCGGGCACTTGATCGCAAAGCGGGCAGCGGGCTGGGTGCGGCAGCCCACGGCGAGCAAGGCGGTCGGCTGTCCAGCAACGTCCCAGGTTAGTGAGCCAGTGAAAGAACTTCACGCGTGGGGGGCCCAGCTCTTCCATGCGGGGCAGTGGGTCGAGCCTTGGAAAGTGGCAAGGTAGGTAGACTGCGCTGTGTATGTTCCTGACGCGTTCCACGTCCATTGCAGGCGGTCTAGCTCGGAAGAGAGGGTGATGGACTCGATTGCACGCCAGGTTAGCAAGTACTGACTAATCTCTTGGATGCTAAGGATGCCCTGGATGTCTGAAGCCCATATGTGCGCTTGTAGGCCGTCCGCCACCGTTCTGTTTTTGCGGCGGTGTTTGGGGATGGTGGCGTACAGTTGGGGCGCGATCTCCGGGATGGAGCGCCCATTGAGCCAATGGTCCTCCCAGAACAGCGCGCGCTGGCCATTGCCAATGATCATGGTGGTGGATGCGAAGAAGGCGCGTTCCTCGCTAGTGAACTGCAGATCTAGACCAGTCCAAGCTCTGTTGTCATCGGTGCGGGCAAGCCAAAGCCATCTGGTGCGCAAGGCCAAGCCAGTGCGCTCCAGGTCATGTATGCCGAGACCACCAAGGCGGGTGGGGCGGCAAACTCGTCGCCAATTAACATGGCAGTTGCCACCGTGTGCTTCAGTGCGGCCAGTCCAAAGGAATCCTCGCTGAATTTTCTCCAGGAGCTTGATGATCTTCTTTGGGGGCGCGAGCACCAGGAGCTGGTGTATGGGGATCGTGCTTAGCACGGCTTTGACAAAGGCGAGGCGTCCGGCTTTGTTCATGAGGTGGGCTTTCCAGGTGGGCAGCTTCCCGACAGTTTTGTCGACGAGGGGTTGGAGTTGGGCGTCGAAGGGTGAGGGGGATTCCCAGGTAGGTGATGGGGAACTCTGCGAGCGGGCAACCTAGGGCTGCAACGACCAGGCCGATCTCGTCCTCGCAGTGGATCGCAGTGGCGGTGCTCTTCTGGAAATTGACCCATAGGCCTGACGCTCGGCCAAAGAGCTGCAGGATCTCACGGACAGCGAGCATGTCGCCAGCTGAGGGGTGGCAGAAGAGGATGACATCATCCGTGTACAGGGAGATGATCGGGATCGCGCGGCGAGGGTGTAGCTGTTGCAGGACGTTGAGCTCGGCAACACGGTGAAAGAGGCGTCCCAGCGTGTCGACGGCAAGCACGAAGAGCTGCGGCGAGACGGGATCGCCTTGGCGCAGCCCACAGCGGTGCCAGATCGCCGGTCCTGGAATCCCATTCAGGAGGATCTTGGTGCTCGCGGAGGACAGGAGTATAGTGATCCAGCCAGGGAAGCGATCGCTAAACCCGTAGCGGCGCAGAGTCTCGAAGAGGAACGACCATGACATGGAGTCGAAGGCCCGCGCAAGGTCGAGCTTCAGGAGGATGCGCGGGGCGCCCAGATGGTGAAGTAGCTGTGCCAATTGCCGCACCAGCGTGAAATTGTCGTGGAGGTTGCGTCCGGGGATGAATGCGTTCTGGATGGGGCTGACCAGGTCGTTCAACTTGGGCGCAAGGCGAAGGGACAACACCTTCGCAAAGATCTTGGCCACGAGGTGGATTAGGCTGATCGGCCTATAGTCGCCCAGGCTGGCCGCGTCGGCGCGCTTGGGGATCAGCGTAAGCAGCGCCTGGTTTAGGCAGCTGAATTCGCGTCCCCGAAGCACGTAGAGCTGCTGGAAGACGCAGACGAGGTCGTGTTTGACGACAGGCCAGCAGGAGCGCAGGAACTCTGCGGTGAAGCCATCCGGTCCGGGTGCCTTGCGCGCTGGCAAGCGCTTCACCGCTTGCCAAATCTCGTCTTCGGTGAAGAGAGCATCAAGGTCATCAAGGTTGGCAGGCTCGATGAGGTGCTGAAGGTCGAGGGCGCAATCACGGGTTCTATCAGTCCCAAGAAGGGAGTCGAAGTGCGCGAAGGTCGCCGCGGCCATGTCGTCGGGATCAGTCAGCACGGCGCCATCAACCATCAGGGTGTGAATCCGGTTCTTCTGCTTGCGGTAGGTGCATTGGCGATGGAAGGACGTGTTCGCATCGCCATCCTTGAGGGCCGCAATACGCACGCGCTGTCGAGCCAGGGTGCGTTCCAGCGAAGCGAGGCTGAGGTAGGAGAGCTTGATCTGCCTGCGGAGCCAGTCCTCGTGGGGCGTCAGCTGCTGGAGCTCCTGGGCAGAGTCGAAGCGTAGCAGCAGCTCGCGAGAGATCGCCAACTGGTCTCGGATGTTACCCACAATGTGTGCGCTCCAGCTCGTGAGTCTGCGCGCTATGGCCTGCATGCGCCGCACGATGCGGCGGAAGGGGTCGACGTCGTCAACCGAGTTCCAGGCGGCCGCAACTACGTCTTGGAAGCCGGCGATGCGTGCCCAATAGTCCTCGAAGCGGAAGCGCCGTTGCGCGGAGGGTAGGGGTGAGCAGTCAAGGTAGAGAGGGCTATGATCAGAGACGACCGAGGCCAAGCATCGGAGGTGGCATTCGCCGTGTTGCTCTTCCCAATCAGTAGTGCAGAGGACGCGATCGAGGTGAACCAAGGTCAGGGGGGTCTGCTCATTCGACCAGGTGTATCGTCGACCGTTGAGGTAGACTTCCTTGAGAGCAAGGTCGTCGATGACACGGTGGAAGCGCCCCATCATGTGTCGGTTGAGGTTCCCATTGTTCTTATCCTCGTCGCGATAGATAAGGTTGAAATCTCCGCATAGCATCCAAGGGCCATCACAGCTGGCGTGGACATCGCGGATTTCCTGGAGGAACGTGATCTTGTCGTGGTCATGTTGCGGACTGTAGACGATGGTGAGCCACCAAGGGATGGGCACGCCGGAGGGGCACGAAACCTGGGCGGAAAGCGTGTTCGTGGTGAACTCAGGGTTGGTGATGGTCACCTCGTGTCGCTTCCAAGCCAGCAAGATGCCGCCGCGGGTGCCGATCGCAGGCAGGCAGGTATAGTCATCAAAGTCCGAGCCCAGGGTCTCGAGGACAGTAGACAAGTAGATAAACTCCATCTTAGTTTCCTGGAGGCAGACGATAGACGCGTCCGTGGATACAATCAGCGAAGGGACGGCGGTACGCCTAGCACAAGCGTTTAAACCGCGCACGTTCCAAATGATGATTTTTGGGCCGTGATCCATAAAGAAATGATTGACGCGGGAGGAGCAGGCGCGTGGTTAAGCCTCGATCGGGCTGCCAGCGATCACAGTGGTGATAGGCGCTTTGGAAGGATCGGCAGGGAGCTCTCGTCCGACGAGCGCCGCGATGGCCGCAAGGACGGTGTTGGGGATCGGTGCGGCGAACACGGCATCATAAGCACGCATCGCTTCTGGTGTGATCGCCTGGTCGATTTCGATGATGCCCAATGTGCGCAGCATCTGAACCTGCGTGCGGCGTTGGGCGGCGCGGCGTTCTTGGCCTTGGCCGTGGAGGCAGAGCGCCCGTGCCGAGCTGGCGCGAAGTTAAGTGGCTGCCTGTGGCTGGCTGCTTGCGGCCGGGGGTGAAAAATTATTTTTTACGCAACATGTGGTATGGGTTTTATATAACTGTAATACAATCCAGATGAAAGTGAGGAGAATTTCTCAAGAATTGGTTTTTCAGACCCATTGCTTTTTGTTAAAAGCAAATATTTAGTATTATTCCCAGAGATTGTTGCCAGATGGAAATTATTTGATCGGATGTCTTTGAAACTTAGAAGGGTACGTGTAGATTCAGGATACAAGAGTGCATCCTCAATAAAAATGATAGTACCCATAGGTAGAATGAGTGTGGCTCGTCCTGAACCAATAATTGATGCATTGCGAGTTTGCGACCGGTGATGGTCATAATATTTCCTATTCTCTTAGTTAGAGTTTGGAAATATTTTGTTTCCCTTAGTATTGTGTTAGTGATACAACTGTCCAACGAACGTAGTTCTTCCATTGGATTGTCTTCCCATAAAGTCTATAAAGAGTGGAGAATATTTTAGGATGAAATTTTATTCATATTACTCACATATAATACATACAAAGTATTCATATTACAGTTACAAATATAAATACGACATTATGTCTGAATTACATAATATGATTGGTCCGTAGGACTTTATTCTACTTAGAGTTATATATATTAGAACATCCATCATTACAATATAAAATAGCTGATAATATCAAATAAGTGATGTGGAGATTATATTAGATCTTCATATGTGTCTTGGGTGTATTCCACCATCATGTTGCCGACATCAAGAAATTTTTCATCCTTCTGCCTTGTTTCCCGAGGAGCGCTTTGAGAAGTGCTAGTTTCAAGGTTCTCTTCTTGTTGTAAAGCGTTGAAGTGAGCTTCAACTTTTCCATGGACTTGTTTGCCTTTCCCGGTGAATTTGAGGTATAAATCCGCTAGATGCTTGGGAGTACGGCAATTGCTAGTACGATGGTTAGCACATCCACACCTTCGACAAATCTCGGAGTTGGTATTTTGTTCATCTTTCTTGAACTGACCTTTACCTTTAGATTGACCAAAGATTTTATGCTTGTTGTTCCTTTCCCACTTTCTGTTGAATTTCTTGAAATTCTTTTAGTTGCCCCCATACATTTTGGTAAACTAAGTGTTAGCGAGCCCCGCTGGGTGTGGCTGATGATTCTTCTTGAGAAGCTCATCATGTTTCTTGGCCTGAAGTAAAGTGTATATGAGCTCAGAATACTTTTTGTATTTTTGTTCACAGTACTACCGTTGTAGCACTCATCGAGGGGTGGAAAGTGCAGAAGGTCTTCTCAATAAGATCTGGTTTGGAAATTGCTTGATTGCAAAACCTTAGTTTAGAGTTAACCTTTTGAACTGCAGAGTTATAACTGCCATGGATTTGAAATCTTGGAGCCTTATGAGGGATCATTCTCTTTGGACTTCTCGCAGCATAACTGCTCTTTGTTGGTCATATCTCTCCTTGAGCGAGTTCCATAAAGCAAGTGGTCTTCCTCCATTAAATATTTTGTTTTTAAATTTCGATGGAGTTAACGCCTTATAAAACTTGATGCTGCATATTTGGCTGCTTGTGGTATTTCCTCAGTGCCTTCAGCAGGTGTGATAATTGTGGAACCAAGTTTACGACATTCTAATGTTACCTTGGTATCCATAGCCCATGATAAATAATTACTACCATCTAGCTTAAGTTCATGAAATTCTCTATTCATGACGCCAACCATTTCCTGCATGTTATGATCATGCATGAATTAGTTTTACTATGAGAGTAAAATATAAGTAACTATAAATTCTTTGGAGGAGCAAAGTTTTGAAGTATAGCTGATGCTTTTATACTTATATGTGCAGACCTCTTTTTTTTAATGTAGATGACACTTTGAATATAGTCGTCGTTACGGTGTAGATCTCACAACAATAGAGAACATAATCTGGCTTTTACCAGTAGATGTTCATATTTCTATTACCTTGTGTCACTATATTTTAGAAAATCACTTTGAAGATAATCATTTGTCAAATGACTAGATGTAGACCTCAGAGCAATAGTGGATAGTCTGCAATTTGATGCAGTAGATCACATTGTTAGTAAAATATTTGAGGTAGTCACATCAATTCGCAAGTTAGGGAGAGCACTCGAAGATAGTCATTTTGCCAAAACAAAAGAAAAAGGCAAAATGTAAATCTTTCAGCAATGAGAACAATCTGCAAAGTGCAGTAGATGCCTCACTTACCTTGTGATAGCACACTTTGAATTGTAAATAAAAATTGTTGTTCTTAAGAATTACATATTCTAAAAAGATGTTGAAGCAATCATATAGAATATGTTATACATAGTCTGAAACTTATTCTAGACAATACATGGTCTAAAAATATCAACTTACAATACTATACATGACTGAATATAATTTACAGATAAACAGAGGTTCTAAATACAATAAAATATCACTCTGAAATAAATAGACCGGTCTACTCTGCAACGTACGGATACCATGGGCTCATTCTGATGAAAAGCCACAACACCAACAACCTTTTATTTTTTTGGTTATTGGCCTGTAGGCCAGTTTGGGTGAGAGAGGTGCGAGTTGGATTGGCCCAACACTGACAGAAGGAGGGATAGGGAGGGCACGGGCGAGGGTTTCCCCTGGTTGCCACCACTCCCGGTCCCCTCTATGTTCGGCCGTGTGCCAAGCATTGCTGCTCGTCGGCCCTCCCTGCCTATGTCATGCCATCTTCAAGGGGGGGCGGGGCGGGCCCCGCGCTGCACCACAGCCTCCTCCACTGTTGCTCGCCTTGGGGGCGCCGGTGAGGTCGAGGGCGTCCAATGACCACGCGCCCCGGACGGCTACGCGTTGCTGCTCCCTGGTCGCGACGAAGCGGCGCAAGATCTGTCGGGCTTCTAGCGGTGGCGTAGGAGGTAGAGGCGGCGCTGAAGGAGGTAGTGTCGCCGGTGTTGGAGGTGGTGGCGTCGTCGACGAGCCCTCGTCTTCCACCTCCATGTCTTCAACCTTGATGGCCATGTTCAGGTAGGAGATGATGGTGTAGCCGCTGGTTTTCGTTGCTGCCGGCGTCGGGGACGAAAGAACCAGGACGGGCCCGTATCCAGGAGGGAGGAAGTGCTCTGACAGTTCGTCCGTTGGCGTCAGCGACGGCAGCCGTGGAGGCGGCTGTTGAGTGCCGGCACACTTTGGGCATGGTCCAAAACCGTGCTCCAGGCAGTACGGGGGCAGATGCGGTGGCGCAAGGTCGTAGTTGAAGTTCTCCTCTTCTCCCAGAAACTGTGCTGACGGACCTGCAAGCAGCCAATCCATCAGATGGATGGCAAAAGCAGATGGAGTTGCTGATACGACGTGGTCGATGGCGATGGCCAGAGACGAAGGCCTGGCATTGCACAATGCAGGTACGTCGTGGTTGACAGCCGCGGCCGGAGCGGAAGGACCAGCCTGCTGCACCCTTGGTTCATGCCCATGAAGGGGGTGGGTTGCCGTGCGTGCATACCCATGCACGGCGACGGTTCTGGCGAAGATGCGGCGACGAGAGCCACTGCTTGGACCAGGAGCATGATGGCGACGTGCAACATTACGGTGGCGCTGGATGCGAGGAATGTGACGACTTTCTTCTGGATGAAGCGGGCAAAAGCAAAAGCCAGTGACGACAGGTCCTTTCCTGCCATGGTTCTCACCTTTTTCCTCTCTTTCCCGTGATTGCTCTTTGGACAGAGCATTTACTGATAACGTGTAGAAAGTAAAAGTGATTGCTACAAGTAATTGATTCTCATTGATTCCAAACTATTTATACCCGAGCCGGTTACAATATTGTGAGAGGAAATCTAACCGCAAGAATCGGTTGCTAGAGTGTGAGACAAAATGACAATTGCAGTTGCTAATATGTGAGAGAGATTACAACTGCTAATGACAGTTAGGGATTACAATGTCAGTTCCTAATTAGCACCTGTTACGAATAGGGATTACTATGTCAGTTCCTAATTAGCACATGTTAATACCTGTTAGGAATAGGATTAGATCATGTGTTAAATTACTAATTACCATGTGCTAATTAGGAATGGACATTGTAATCCTTAACTTCCATTAGCAGTTGTAATCTCTCTCACATATTACCAACTTCTAATTGCAGCCATTTTGTCTCACACTTTAGCAACCACTGCTTTCGGTTAGAATTACTCTGACAAACTTGTAATTGTCTCTTGTATAAATAGTTTGGAGTCAATAAAGAATCACAAGAGTTCAATCATTCACTTTTACTTTTCACACGTTATCACACTATCTTTGCCGAGACTGACATCACGGGGAAGAAAGGAGAAAGGTAAGAATCATGTTAGGAAAGGACCTGCCGTCACTAGCTTTTGCTTTTGCCCCTTCATCTAGAAAGAAAGTCGTCGCTTTCTTCGCACCCAGCGCCACCGCAATGCTGCATGTCGCCGTCATGCTCCTGGTCCAAGCAGTGGCACTCGTCGCCAGAACCGTCGCCGTGCGTGGGTATGCACGCCACGGCAACCCACCCACTCCGTGGGCATGAACCAACGGTGCACCAGGTTGGTCCTTCTGCTCCGGTTGTGGCTGTCAACCACGACGTACTTGCACTGCACCATGCCGGGCCATTGGCTCCGGCTATCGCCGTCAACCACGTCATACCGGCAACTCCACCATCGTATTTTCCCATCCATCCGATGGATTGGCTGCTTGCAGGTCCGTCAGCACTGTTTCTGGGAGAAGAGGAGAATTTCAACTGCGACCTTGCACCGCTGCCTCTGTCCTCGTGAGCACGGTTTTAGACCATGCCGAAAGTGTGTGGGCGCTCCACCGCCGCCTCCACGGCTGCCGTCGCTGACGCCGACAGACGAACTGCCGGAGCACTTCCTCCTGGATACGGCCCCGTCCCGGATCTTCCGTTCCCGACGCTGGCAGCAGCGGAAACCGGTGGCTACACTGTCATCCCCGACTTGAAGATGGCCATCAAGGTTGAAGACGTCGAAGTGGAAGGCGAGGGCTCGTCGACGACGGCACCACCTCCATCACCGGCGACACCACCTCCTCCGGCGCCGCCTCTACCTCCCACGCCACCACCGGAAGCCCGCTAGATCTTGCGCCACCTCGGCACGGCCATGGAGCAGCACCGTGCAACCCTTCGGGGCACGTGGTCGCTGGACGCCCTCGGCCTCACCGGCGCCCTTGGGGCGAGCAGCAGCGGAGGAGGCCGTGGTGCAGCGTAGGGCCCACCCTGGCCCCTTTGAAGACGACACGACACCGGCAGGGGAGGGTTGGTGAGCGGCAGTGCATGGCACCCGGTCGAACAGAGAGGGGATCAGGAGTGGCAGCGAGAAGGGGAAACCCTCGCTCGTGCCCTTCTTCTGTCGGTGTTGGGCCAGCCCAACTCGCCCCTCCTCTCACCCGAACAGACATGTGGCCCGAATGGCCTAAAGGGCCTCAGCCCAGGTTACTTCGGCCTGCAGGTCAATAACCGAAAAAAAGGAGGCTGCTGGTGCTGTGGCGTTTCATCAGAAAAGAGCCCATATTACCCGTATATTGCAGAGTAGCCCGTTCTATTTATTTCAGAGGTGTTATTTTATTGTGTTTAGAACCTCTGGTTTGTCTTTAAATTATGTTCAGCTGTGTACTGTATTGTAAGTTCATATTTTAGACCATGTATTGTCTAGAATAAAGTTTCAGACTATGTATACATATTCTATATGATTGCTCAGCATCTTTTTAGAACATGTAATTCTTAAGTACAACAATATTATTATTTTACAATTCAAAGTTTGGGACCACAAGGTAATTGAGGCATCCTCTGCATTTTGCAGATTATCCTCATTGCTGAAAGATCTACATTTTGCCTTTTTATTTTCTTTTGGTAAAATGACTATCTTCGAGTGCTCTCCCAAACTTGCGAATCGATGTGACCACCTCAAATATTTTATTAGCAATCAAAAGGTAACAGTGTGATCTACTACATCAAATCGCCAACTATCCACTATTGCCGTGAGGTCTACATCTAGTCATTTGACAGATGACTACCTTCAAAGTGATTTTCTAAAATGTGATGTGACACAAGGTAATAGGAATATGAACATCTACTGGTAAAAGCCAGATTATGTTCCCTATTGCTGTGAGATCTACACCGTAATGGTGACTATCTTCAAAGTGTCATCTACATAAAATGAGATCTGCACATATAAGTATAAAGCATCAGCGATACTTCAAAAAACTTTGCTCCCCCGAAGCATTTGTTGTTACTTACATTTTACTCTCATAGTAAAACTAATTCTTGCATGATCATAACATGCAGGAAATGGCTGGCGTTATGAACAAAGAATTTCATGGGCTATGGATACCAAGATAGCATTAGAATGTCGTAAACTTGGTTCACAATTATCACACCTGATGAAGGCGCTGAGGAAATACCGCAAGCAGCCAAGACTTAATTTTGTTTTGTTCACAATTAGACCTTTCCACTTTATTGCCTTTGCTGCCAATTATTTTGCGTTATATTGACTGATGTGCCGTTCCCTTCCTCCGACTTTAGAACTATGATGTTTCTAATAGTATACAAGTTTGCAAATTGCTCCATTGAACAAGCTTTGTGTAATGGCAAGATGCCTACCAAGACTTAATTTTGTCTCGATCACAATTAGACCTTTCCACTTTACTGCCTTTGTTGCCAGTTATTTTGTGTTATATTGACTGATGTGCCGTTCCCTTCCTCTGACTTTAGAACTATGATGTTTCTAATAGTATACATGTTTGGAAATTGCTCCATTGAACAAGCTTAGGACACAAGTGCTCTTCCCAACAGGTTATTATGTAAGTGCCACAACTTCAATCCGTCGATTGTTATGCCTTTGCAAAGTTTATGATAGATATAGAAGCATCATAATTGAACATCTGCATATCTTAAATATTTTAGAATTTACCTGCTATTTCATGAATACGTTATTCATGCAGTACATATATGTGCTTCCTTTTCTCTATTAATAGTTTGACATATTGTTGTTAATTGCCCTAAGAGATCTTGGTTTTGCATTTGTATACATTTCTTCTTGTATGCTGCATCCTGCCCATATGGAGAAGGCATAATAAATTATTTTGCGCCCATCTATTTTGTGATCATTCATGTATGCGATATTGTTTTTCTTTGTTCCCTTCATCTACTAGCAAAATGCACGCTATTTTCCATTAGGCGACTTTTCTTACACTTATTTATTCTTTGCAGAGTGTGGCAATAGAAATCAATATATACACTCAGTTGTTTGCTTATCCAAGAAGAACCAGTTACGAAGCCGAGGTTAGCTTTGAATTTTAGTGATTTGTTTGTTGTCCGCACCATGTTCACACCCTATAATTTCTTGATCTACTATTGGTTTCACAACTAAATTTATGATTGGTTTGTATCCATGCAGAGGGAACACTTCCCAAGCACTTCAGATGCAATTAACACTGACGGTCAAGGATAGTTATCTGTCTGATATGACAAAGGTAACTCATCCATCATTTGTTAGTGAGACGCCATAACTAAATTGATGATTTTTTCCACTAATTTGTTGGAGATGCTCTGTGAAAATTTAGTGTTTAGCACAGTTGTTCCCATGCTTTGCGATACGTCATGTTTCACAGCCGAAACAAGATTCAGTTAGTTTGACTAAAAAAACATTTCACTTAGTTTTGTTATAATATTTCCATCAGATACATATGATTGCAGTTATTAAGTCCATTCCACATTTTTTGTCATACATAGTTGCAATTTAAAGATGGCCATTTTGCCATTAATGCAGGTTCAAATTAATCATGGAGGTTATTTGTATCGATTCCAAGTTCCTAACGGAACATAGCTCCCTTTCATAGACAACTTCTATAGATAATGTGTTACTTCAACATTGGTGAGGATGATTCTTCATATATGCAGTGCTAAGACAACTGAATATCATTGAAATATATTGCAACCCTTTCCAGTAACAACGCACAGGGTATCATCTAGTAGTAGATATCAGGCGCCTCATACTTATGCCGGGGTAGATATTTCAGTGATTGAAATTTAGTTGCATGCCTGCATTCAGTGTCTCAAACATCACTCTAGAGTCTAGATACTTAGTCTGCTATAATTACTACTAATCCTGATGTTTGACAAACAATCATGCACTTTGCCTTTCGAATGACTTGGCCTTCACTTGCCCTTCTCGCCGGTGTAGCTTACATGGCCCAGGGCCACATGTTTTCCACCTTTCTTTCAGGTTTCCCCCTTTTTGTGACAGAACTTCAAGATGGAGAGTAGCAGTGATTTTGAAGGTACTGCCGATGCAGGTAAAGTGGAGGAAAATGTTGATGCGTGTTGCGGACTATTGAAAAGCACCCGCCGAGCAATGATCAGTCAGGCGGTTACAACTAACAAGAAACGAGCAGGAAAGCTACAAGGACGCTCACTAACAGTGGCACATAAGCTCTGGCAAGGTCTACCAAGCTGAATGTTGATTCTGCTTTCCATTTGTGATCAGCTGAGGGAGGTAGGGGGCAAACAGGAGCAGTTCCTGGCTACAGGATCCACCAGATTTTCTTGTAGTACCAGTCTTGGTTCATGACGCAACCCTGCTTGCTAGTTAATGAAGTCCATTTGCTGCCAAAAAGGATAAAAAGAAACTGCTGCACAGAAAGCTCGCTAGATTCACTACTGAATCAACTGGAGAACGACCGTAATGCATGCTACTCCATCCGTCACATTTATTATGGAACTGAGGGAGTACCAATTACATGGTTTATGTTTTACTCCCTCCGTTCCTAAATATAAGTCTTTTTAGACATTTTAAATGGACTACAACAAACGGATGTATGTAGACATATTTTAAAACGTAGATTCACTCATTTTGTTCCGAATGTAGTCATTTGTAGGAATTTCTAGAAAGACTTATATTTGAGAACGGAGTAATATCACCCGCAAAAAAAAAAGAAAACGGAGTAATATATAGTTGAGAGCTCCCAGTAAAGCTTTGCTTGATCTGTCTCTGAAAGAGTTGATGCTTCACAGGGGTACCGCTTCCGAGAGCAGAGTACACTACGTGTCTCCGCACCTGTGTCGATGTCATCGGTGGCAGGGAGGGCAGGCTGCCTCCCTTGCAGACGAATGCAAGCAAGCGACCCACGGCCACGAAGTGGACATGCGAACCGCAGCGTCAACTGACCCGCCGCAGTCCACAGTGCCGCCAGCACAGGACGCCACGCTGCAGCGCATGCAGCAGGCCGATATGGGAGCCGAGGGAAAACGTGTCCTCCGCCGCCGTGCAAAGCTTGGAGCCCAAGGGAGAAGAAGGGAAACCTACTGCGTCCAGAGAAAAGAATGGGCAATGGAAAACTGGTGCCGGTGCCGGTGCCCGGTGGGCAGTGGCACCAAGTGATCAAGTTCGAGGGTAATCAACCTCCGCCAGGAAGCGGCAGGCCTCCACCCCCATGCATCCTCATTTGCAAAGTCAGAGCATGTTGAATGCACGGGAGATTCGGGATTCAGGTAGTGGCTTGGGCCTTAACTGCGCGTCGTGTCAACGGGCTTGTTTAAGGTTCGGTCGACTGACCAGGTCAGATCACACAGCCGGCCCGGGGCTCGTGGTACTGTCGCAAGTGCAAGTGCAACCACTGCCAGTCCAGAACCGGGCGCCGGTGGTGCCGCTGTGGTTGGAGGGAAGGCCGTTGGGATTCATCAGTGGCTGACGCGGGATTCCGCTGCCGTGTGCGCGATGTCGAGTCAGAACCGGAGGGATAAGTGCTAGCGCCGACCAAGTCAAGGTCAAATACTATTTATTGATATGTAGGTGCTGATAGTTATATTCTGACGGCCACAACCCACGGTGCTACTGCTACGCCACGTACTGCTTGCCGGCCGCGTTGCAATGCCAGTGCTGCGTCAAGAAGTTGTCTCGAGCAATCCCACTTCTCACCGGGTCAGTTGTCCTCAGATAGTTTACGCGCATCGGCATCTTATTGTGTGCTGTGCGCACAGGAAACAGTGAAACACAAGGTGCTGGTAGAAACTGCTTAAGCCGGTGACGTCTCAACGGAGAGACGAAACCAATTTAGCATTCGGGTGGGATATCAGAACTGTTAGAGTCGGGTCACTTTCGCGCCAATTTGTCTATTCTCGTTGAATCGGGGGACCCGTCGTCCAGAATCATGATAAGACATAAACCCATGGACCACGGCAATCATGATGGGATTAGCATGATTGGCTGGCATTAATGTGTCATCCATTTGACAAGACCGTAGGCGTAGGGCATGCAGTAGGAGGAGGGGCGCACGAAACCGCGAGCACCCATGCGAGTGCAACTCACCAGCGGTTTGCACCAGACAAAGAGAGTCGAGAGAATTTGTTCTCTCTCTCCGGACCAAAACCAGGCGTGTGAGCCGACCCTTGTTTGGTAAGCACATGCCTTTCGCGGCGTGGCCCTACCAAAGAACTATTGATTGAGCTGGGCCAGTCCATTCGTTGCGTACGTGCAAGGCACTGGTGGTTATCCGGAATGGCGATGGACGCGAGGCGCTTGACGTGTCCAGATCAGGACCGATGCGGACTAAATCAGTAAACAATCGGAGCACAATGGACCTGCCACGTAGGACGATTTGTGAAGGCCGCGTCCACACAAACGGGTGCCCGATGAGATGAGACGAGAGCAGCAGTGGGCGGTGGCGCCGTCCACGGCCGTGGTTCGCGATAAGCCCCAAGGAAACGCTTTAAATCGGTCGTGATCTCGTCCCCTATTCAGACCGTGCAAGCCTAGCCGCCACTTCGATCCTTATCCCCTGGAACCCAAATCCCACTCGTTTCCCTGTCACCTCTGTTAGAGCATGGTTAATAGTACAGTTAGCTAATGGCTATATAAAGTTAACATCATCTATAGTCAAGTTTATAGCCAGCAAGTACAATACAGTTAAATGTAAAGATGTGCTACTTTATTACTTTATGGCTCATTTTTTATTCTCAATAGTGGCTAGAAGCACGTGCTGTAGCTGGCTCTTATATACTCCCTCCATTTTTATTTACTCCGCATATTAGCTTTGGTCAAAGTCAAACTTTATAAACTTTGACAAAGTTTGTAGACAAAAATATTAACATATACAATAAGAAATCAACACCATTAGATTCATTATCAAATGTACTTCCACATAGTATAAAATTGTTATGGTAAATATTTGTATTTTTTTTTATAAACTTGGTCAAACTTTAGGAAGTTTGACTTCAGTCAACTCTAATATGCGAATTAAATAAAAACGGAGGAAGTACTATAGTCGGCTTTTCCTTTCTCTTCTCTTTCCTTCACTTCATGTCAGCAAAAAAATAATATTTTAACTCTTATAGCATGCTTATATTAATTTATTGTGCTTGCTCTTAAACGCCTCCTCCTTGATCGGCAAAGGAGTTAATTGTTTCCTCAGGAATTACTGCATTCCCTTTCGAGGTAACAGCAAGTGGAAACCCTCTCGAGGCAGTGTATATGAAAGTAAAGAAACACACGCGTGTGCACAAAACAGCATTCACACATGCCCTTACCTGGCCACGTGGCAGGCTGCCCGGCGATGGGACGTGGTTAGGCTGGTTGTAATGTGAGTATTATAGATAGTATCATGCATACCAATTAGTCAAATTTGATGATGTGTCATAGAATTAAATGAAGAAAGAGAGAATTGAGTATCATATTATGATACTGTATTATAATAAATATTAGGCTAGTATGTATCATGCATGATAATAAATAAAGTACTACATGATACTAATATATGATATCACACACTAGAAAGGTAGTATCATACACTAGTATTGTATGCATAATACTAGCATATGATATCCCCGTTACAACCAGCCTTACCGGAGTTTATCCTAGTACAACTTCGAGCAGTTCAAAGAACCACTCGCTGGCGCACCCAGGTTGCGGCACGCGTCTCCAGGGTCGGTGGCCACCCCAAACTTTTTGCCGCAGCACTTCACCCCCATCCCTGGATCCACCTCACGGCCACGTGGCCAGCGCGCTTTCCTTCCTCCCTACTGCTCCCAACCGCGTCGGCATTCTGCTGCTGTGTCCCAGGTACGAGACCGCGGCCGTCCGGTTTCGAGGCTGGCGGCACCCAGGGCCAGCGCCGTTAACTCGTAAACCGCAACCGGCCAACCAGCGTGCGCGCCGCGTCGGGTATAAAGCTTGGCTCCAGCCCAGCTGCTCGCAAGAATCCATCCTACTCCGTTCTGTCCTGTCCTGTTCAATCTTCTACTCCGAGTAACGCCCCCGTCTTCAAGCTCGATCGATGGTGTCCGTCTGCCCCATGGCGAGCGCTCGATCGCGTTTCATCCTCCTGCTCGTCTTCCTCGCCGCTGCCTCGTCCCCGGCCTCGGCGTGCGACCGGTGCGTGCGCCGGTCCACGGCGGCGTACCGCGCCTCCTCGCCCGCCCTCGACAATGGTGCGTTTCGCTTCCGTTTGTTACGTTTTGTTGTTCGTGGTTTGGTTGATTGATGACTGATTCAGTTTCGCTCTGCGTGCGTGCAGCCGGCTCCTGCGGGTACGGCTCCCTGGCGGCGACCTTCAACGGCGGGCTCCTCGCCGCCGCGAGCCCCGCGCTGTACAGGGGGGGCGTCGGCTGCGGCGCGTGCTACCAGGTCCGGTGCACGGACGCCGAGCTCTGCAGCGCCTCGGGCGCCACGGTGGTCGTGACGGACCAGGCGCGCGGCACGGCCACGAACCGCACCGACCTCGTGCTGGGCAGCGCGGCGTACGCGGCCATGGCCTTGGGCGGCGGGGGCACGGCCGCCGCGCGGCGGCTGAGGGAGCGCCGCGCCGTGAGCGTGGAGTACAAGCGGGTGCCCTGCGAGTACGCGCGCCGCCGCAACCTGTCGGTGCGCGTGGAGGAGCGCGCGCCGCCGGGCGGCCTGACGATCCGGTTCCTGTACCAGGGCGGGCAGACGGACATCGTGGCGGTGGACGTGGCGGCGGCCGGGTCGTCGAGCTGGCGGTCCATGACGCGGGAGCGCGGCGGGCCGGCGTGGAGCACGGGCCAGGCGCCCGCGGGGCCGCTGCAGCTCCGGATGGTGGTCACCGGCGGGTACGACGGGAAGTGGGTGTGGGCCGAAGGGGAGGTCCTCCCGCGGCGGTGGGCCGCCGGCCGGGTGTACGACACCGGGGTGCAGATCGCCGACGTCGCGCTGGAGGGGTGCTCCCCCTGCGACGCCCGAGAGTGGAAGTGACGCCGCGATACACGAATCAACCTTGTACAGTAGAGTCTTTTGCTTTTTGATCTTACTACTCGTGCTAATCCCCTCCCTCCTTTCTTCTTGGATAACGATTAACGAAGCGGAATGAATCGGGTGGAAGAGTCAGACGTGCGGGTGATTGCAACTGGGTCCGGTCCGGCCTTGCTGATTGATTGCTCTCCACTTGGACTTGGTGGTGGCGGGCAGCTAGCTGAGCTGAGCCTGCGGGAGCAGAGGGGGAGTAGTGTGCACGATGTGCGGCGCGTCTTCGGTCACCGGTGCGTGCCAACTTGCGATAGTGTGTGCACTGCACGACGACGGCCCTGGTCGTCAACGGCGGGTGCCGTGCTCCGCCTTTCGCGCGTGCAGGTTGCATTTCTGTACTGGGCAATGGTGACGGGACGGCCCCAAAGCTAGGCGCGTTTCGTGTGATTCCCGGCGTGATCCCTTGCCGTCGTAGGTTGGTTGGGCGATCTGCATGCTGCGCACTGCTCCAATATGCTCGTCGTTCCGGTAACTGGCATGAGGCAGGGGTAGAGTGATAGGAGCTGTTGTGTCCATTGGTCGGACAAGGTGACCCAAGTGATTTATTTTTGAAACCGCCGCAAAAGATTTGGTTCAGCTATTAATTAAGCAACAGGATTGTCCTGTTAATTAACAGAAAGCACGGTGAACACCATCACAAAACCGTTAAACGGCATTACACATGATGTCCGAGAAAGAAGAACAAAACTGATAACGAGAATTTCAGTATAATGAGCATAATGGTGACTCAGGAGAATATCGATACATCCGAGGTTTTTTGAAGTATCACAAAGGAAAGGAAACATCACATGATAACCAAAGATTCACTCTAATAGCATTCGTGTGCTCATCAGGATTGACATGGACGTCCACGGTCCCGCTGTCGGTCTCATAAGAATTGATATGGACGTTCACGGTCCTGCTGTCGGTTATTGGACGAACGGTTTCATACATATCTGTGAGTTACCGAACCTACGAGGTCACAAGATTAAGGCAATCATGATACGCTGAATTGCTGAATTTTAGTAGGACGGGAATCATGAGAATATGTTTGCGAAATTATTTCATTAATATTTGAAATAGTTTCGAGAGGGTCCGAAAGTGTTACGGGGTCACCGGAAAGGTCTCGGTGAATATCAATAATACCGGGTATTATCAATATATTATATATTAAAGCTATCAATACTTGTAGACCATTATATATAACTTTGAAGTGCATGCCATCTCTGATATGTTCCACTTTAATTTAGACCGAGTAAATTCATAGCTACCTCATAAGTTTTGTTGCTAGGACTACTTGGATGATGATTTTATTCTTCTATTTTATTACATAATAGTATGCCTTCTGATGGCTTGTGTTTGTTTGTTGGTTTTTACAGCTAGAGCTATTAGGAACCTATGCGTTGGAGGAATTAATTCATCTATTTAAAAGTAGAAGGTAGGCGAATAGTTTTTAAAGATTGGGATGATTGAAGGTGTTAATCTTACATTCTTAAGAAGTTGGTCACAATTCTCTCGACGTGTAAACTGTCCAACTCAACGTCCCACTAAGCAATGCATTTGAATCTTCTTTCCCACTAAGCCATACAAAATCTGTCACATAAGTGAGTCATGCATTTAATTTATAAATTACTATTTTTGCATTAGTATGTCATCCTTCACATTTTTCTTCGAGGTGACATTTCTAACTATAATTCAAAAGTTTTTATTTTATTTTTAGCCACTTTCTTTTATTGATTTTCAAGCTTATACTTTATTTTTATTTGTTAGTTATTTTTAGCAACTACTTATGCATTTTTAACAAAGTTACCGTAGCAACATGCGGGGAAAGAGTCATCTTCACTACTCTATTTATCTTGACATGCACGCATGCCAACTCAGCTATCATGCCATTGTTGGAAAATGTTGCATGAAAAATGAAAAAAAATTCTACGCGCGCGCAAGATCTATTCATGGAGGTGCATAGCAACGAGAGAGGGAGAGTGTGTCTACGTACCCTCGTAGACCGTAAGCGGAAGCATTTGTTAACGCGGTTGATGTAGTTGAACTTCTTCACGCTTCAACCGATCAAGTACCAAACGTACAACACCTCCGCGTTCTGCACACGTTCAGCTCGATGACATCCTTCGCCTTCTTGATATAGCGAGACGGTGAGGTAGTGGATGAGTTCTGACAGCACGACGTCGTGGTGACGGTGATGATGAAGTGATATCCGCAGGGTTTCGTCTAAGCACTACAAAAATATGACCGAGGGTGTAAACGGTGAAGGAGGGCGCTGCACACGGCTAAGCAATTGTCTATTGTGTGCTAGGCGCCCCCCTCCCACATATATATAGGTGAGAGGGAGGGAGGAGCAGCCAAGGGGGCATCCTACTTGGGGTCTCTCCCAAGCCGCGCCCCCTTTCCTTATTTGGGGCGCGGGAGGAAGGAAGGAGGAGGTGGCGCCCCCTTTCCTTTCTTTCTCGAGGAGGGAAAGGCAGGAGGGGGCACCCCTCCCCTTTCCTTCCTCTTAGGGCCGGCCAGCCAGGGGAGGGGCGCACCAGCCCCCTTGTGGGTTGGTCTATCCCCTTCTTTGGCCCATAAGGCCCATATCTTCCCAAGGGGTGCCCGGAACCCCTTCCGGTGACCCGATTTCTTTTCGATACGTCCCGGAACACTTCCGGCATCCAAATACCATCGTCCTATATATCAATCTTTACCTCTCGACTATTTTGAGACTCCTCGTCACGTCCGTGATCTCATCCAGGACTCCGAACATCATTCGGTCACCAAATCATATAACTCATATAACACTATATCGTCAACGAACGTTAAGCGTGCGGACCCTACGGGTTCGAGAACTATGTAGACATGACTGAGACACCTATCCGGTCAATAACCAATAGCGGAACCTGGATGCCCATATTGGCTCCTACATATTCTACGAAGATCTTTATCAGTTGAACCGTTATGACAACACACGTAATTCCCCTTGTCCATCGGTATGTTACTTGCCCGAGATTCGATCGTCGGTATCTTCATATCTAGTTCAATCTTGTTACCGAAAAGTCTCTTTACTCGTTCCAAAATACATCATCTCGTAACTAAATCCTTAATCATTTGCTTGCAAGCTTGTGATGTGTATTACCAAGAGGGCCCAGAGATACCTCTCCGATACTCAGAGTGACAAATCCTAATCTCGATCTATGCCAACTCAACAAACACCTTCGAAGATACATGTAGAGCATCTTTATGATCACCCAGTTATGTTGTGACGTTTGATAGCACACAAGGTATTCCTCCGGTATCCGGGAGTTGTATAATCTCATAGTCAGAGGAATATGTACTTGACATGAAGAAAGGAATAGTAATAAACTGAACAATCATTATGCTAAGCTAACGGATGGGCCTTGTTCATCACATCATTCTCTTAATGATGTGATCCCGTTATCAAATGACAACACATGTCCATGGTTAGGAGACCTTAATCATCTTTGATCAACGAGCTAGTCTAGTAGAGGCTTGCTAGGAACACGGTATTTGTTTATGTATTCACACATGTATTTAAGTTTATGATCAATACAATTCTAGCATGAATAATAAACCTTTATCATGAATAAGGAAATATAAAATAACAACTTTATTATTGCCTCTAGGGCATATTTCCTTCAGTCTCCCACTTGCACTAGAGTCAATAATCTAGATTACATTATAATGAATCTAACACCCATGGTGTTTTGGTGTTGATCATGTTTTGCTCATGGAAGAGGCTTAGTCAACGGGTCTGCTACATTCATATCCGTATGTATTTTGCAAACTTCTATGTCTCCATCCCTGACCTTTTCACGAATGGAGTTGAAGCGTCTCTTGATGTGTTTGGTTCTCTTGTGAAACCTGGATTCCTTTGCAAGGTAATTGCTTCAGTGTTGTCACAAAAGATTTTCATTGGACCCGATGCACTGGGTATTACACCCAGATCGGATATGAACTCCTTCATCCAGACTCCTTCATGATCTACTTCCGAAACAACTATGTACTCTGCTTCACACGTAGATCCCGCCACGATGCTCTGCTTGGAACTGCACCAACTAACACCTCCACCATTCAATATAAAAATGTATCCGGTTTGTGACTTAGAGTCACTTGGATCAGTGTCGAAGCTAGTATCGACATAACCATTTACGACGAGCTCTTCGTCACCTCCATAAACGAGAAACATATCCTTTGTCCTTTTCAGGTACTTCAGGATGTTCTTGACCATTGTCCAGTGATCCACTCCTGGATTACTTTGGTACGTCCCTGCCAAACTTATGGCAAGGCACACATCAGGTCTGGTACACAGCATAACATACATGATAGGTGTCCTCTGCAGGAACCCCCTCGTCGCGGCCCTTCCTGTGTCGTGCCCCTGCGTTTCCTCTCCTCTAACACCTACTCCACATGTACCCGATCTTGCTTGCACGACCACCTTCCACCGCTGCGTTGCTGCATCGCCTCCTCTTCCTAACAACACCTTGCGCTGCTCTCCATGGACGCCACCCCGCCTTTTGCACGTCCGCTGCTGCTACCTCTTGAGCATGCGTTGGTTTTCCCTTAAAGAGGAAATGGTGATGCAGAAATGTAGCGTAAGTATTTCCCTCAGTTTTTGAGAACCAAGGTATCAATCCAGTAGGAGACAGCGCACAACGCATAAGTCACATACTACCTGATGAAGCTATGTACCTAGGGTAGGGTCATGGACCTGTCCTAACTGCGCTACCCGAGGACATCTCTAGAAGAAATCACCTTTCAATCGACTTGGAGGTGTTCCACTCGACAGACTCGAAGACACTCGACCAAGAAGCAATCACTCGACCAAGATCCAACCACTCGACGGCCAGGAGACCTAAAGTCACTCCGCACGCTAACGGTCGGTCATTAAGTAGCTTTATGGTCATCATAGCGCTTTATTACTAGCGTTACCAGTAACTTCATGCCTTAATGTATATTGAACCCTTTGTAACGTGGGCTGGCCGGGGTCTTGGCGCACTCTATATAAGCCACCCCCTCCTCCGAGACAAGGGTTCGCGCGCCTGTAATTGATACTCTCATAATCCAGTCGACCGCCTCCGGGCTCCGAGACGTAGGGCTATTACTTCCTCCGAGAAGGGCCTGAACTCATAAACCTTGCTTTCTTACAACTTATCCATAGCTAAGATCTTGCCTCTCCATACTTACCCCCCTACACTACTGTCAGACTCAGAACCGTGACAGTTGGCGCCCACCGTGGGGCCGGTGTTTTAGCGTTTGTTGGAGGAGTTGCAACCTTTTCCGACCCGAATCATCATGGTTTTCGGTGGAGTTTTTGTGGAGGGCCGCGAGATCCGTCTCGGTGCACTCACGTTCATCGTCGACGACTCTGCTTGGCTCCAGGAGGCTCCGCTCGACGTGGACGCACTTCCTGTTCGCGGGGCAACGCACTTTAGCGCATGCGTCCGCGGCGTTCTCCTGCGGCAACCGTCAACCCCCTACCGGTCGGCTCCTATGTTGTCCTCCCTCCCCGTCTCCTGCCGGCGCAAGCGCTCCGGTCGGTCGAGACTTCAACGGTGGGTGAGACACGCAGTGGCACGTCAGTCGGCCACCCCTCAAGTCGCGGCGATAGAGCCCGACGAATCCCTCTACGGCCTGTTCGACCTGTCGACTGGCTCCACAGAGACCGCATCCGAGTGCGACAGCAGCGATCTGGCGGCGGAGGTTCTGATGGTCGATGGACCGCCCAGTCCTCCCGGTTTTTCCCGCACTGACGGAGGTGCGGGTGGAGGCGACCCGTCGCGTCTCCATGAGGAGTATCTTCCCGAGCCTCTCACGTCGCTGCAGAGAGAAGAACTTCGTCGCCGGAACGTGGATGCACTGCACACTCCTATCGTTGGAGAAACCCCCGAGGCTCGCGCCTTGGAGGACGCGCGCCTGGCAAACTTGGCCGAGCGCACTCGACTGGAGAACCTCCAGCGAGCACTCGACAAGCGTGCGCGACAACGGGTTCCCGAATCCAGTCGACGACAGCTCTTCCCGCCCCCGCAGGTATATCGAACTCCGATTCAGAATTTAGCAGCTGCGGCCCGTATAGCAGAGTCGATTCAGCCTTCCCAGTCAGAGGCTGGTAGAGGCTTGCTGCAGATCAGAGCATTACTCCGGACAGCAGGAGATCAGAATTCCGCTGTTTCTCAGTCGCGGAACAGGATTCACAGCAGATCTGTTGCCGCGGACACAGTCCAGTCGGCTCATAGCCCGAGATCGCCCCCGAGGCGTGAGGGACGTGGAGACCGGCGTGACCAGTATGGGAACCATGAGCAGTATGATCATCGAGTCGACCATGACGGTCGACGTCGAGTGCCCACGCCTCCCCCGAGGAGCGGGTCGTATGTGCCTCGCCAGCAGGATGACAGACGCCCTCATAGTGGTGGGCGAAGGATTCCAGTTGACCCCAGAGGGCCAGGCTTTGACGCGAGATCCATTCTCGTCCAAGGTTTGGTCGACAGGAACAGGGCTCACCGAGAAGGTCACGACAGAGATGCACCTACCAGCAGCAGAGTACATGTTTCGGGGCCAGACTGCTTTAGTAGAGCCATCAGGGCCGCTGTGATTCCTCCCAACTTCAGGTTGGCGACTGGAGTCAGTAAGTTCACTGGTGAGTCCAAGCCCGATACTTGGCTTGAGGACTACCGAGTGGCCGTCCAGATTGGCGGCGGCAATGATGAAGTGGCCATGAAGCACCTGCCTCTCATGTTGGAGGGCTCGGCCAGAGAGTGGCTGAACCAGTTAGCGCCTAGAAGCATTTACACTTGGGAAGATCTCTCCTGAGTGTTCGTCACCACGTTTGAAGGCACATGCAAGCGACCGGCAAGGCTGACGGAACTGCGGTCTTGCGTGCAGAAGCCGAATGAAAATTTGAGGGATTACATCCAGAGGTGGATCACGTTACATCACTCGGTGGAGAATGTGCCTGACCACCAAGCAGTTTGTGCCTTCAAGGAAGGCGTCAAGTACAGAGAACTGAATTTGAAATTCGGTTAAACCGGAGATATGTCCCTGAATCGGATGATGGAGATTGCCACCAAGTATGCTAATGGTGAAGATGAGGATCGACTCAGGAGTGGCAAGCTCAAGTCAGTCGCCCAAGAAACCGGAGGAAATTCCAATCGGAAACAGAAGCGGAAAGCCGAGCGAGTGGCTCCCGGGGAAGCCTTGGCTTTAACCCAAGGAAAGTTTAAAGGGAAACCTAAAGGACCTTGGAACCCCAAAAAGGTTAAAGACCAGGAGGGAAATGATGTGTTGGACTTACCATGTCTCGTCCACACAAAGAAAGATGAAGAGGGTAATTTCATTTACCCGAAACATACCACTCGACAGTGTCGACTCTTGATCCAGCAGTTCCAGGGCAAGCAGCCCAAAGGTAAGGAAAAGGAGTCGGACAAGGTCGAAGACAAAGAAGACAATGACGACGGATACCCTCAGGTCAATTCCACTCTGATGATTTTTGCCGATGTTGAAAGCAAAAGTCGACTGAAAGTTATTAACCGAGAGGTGAATATGGTCGCTCCGGCGACACCTAGTTACCTGAAATGGTCTCAGACTGCCATAACATTCGACCAGTCCGACCACCCAACGCACATCGCTACCCCTGGGAGGCAAGCTTTGGTGGTCGACCCAGTTGTTGAAGGCACTCGACTGACCAAAGTCCTGATGGATGGTGGCAGTGGTTCGAACATATTGTATGCTGAGACGTTGAAAGGGATGGGCATTCCGATGTCCAGACTCAGTGCCAGCAACATGAGTTTCCATGGGGTCATTCCTGGGAAGAAGGCTAAATCACTCGGCCAGATTGCTCTTGATGTGGTTTTCGGTGATTCCAAGAATTACCGCAAAAAGAAGTTGACATTTGAAGTTGTAGACTTCTAGAGTGCCTACCACGCTATTTTGGGCAGGCCGGCTTATGCACGCTTTATGGCCCGACCGTGTTATGTGTATCTCAAATTGAAGATGCCTGGCCCCAAAGGTGTGATCACTATTACGGGCAATCGGAAGAAAGCGGAAGAATGTTTTCAGAAAGGTTCGAAGATCGCTGATGGTCAAATGGCAGTGGTGGAGTTGCAGGAATACCAGAAGACTGCAGACCCGAGTGATTTGTTGCGAGCCAAGAAGCCCGCTATAGAGTCAGCTTTTCAGTCGACTGGCGATACGAAGACAGCTCACATCCACCCGACCGACCCCAGCGCTGCTCCAACTCATATCTCGACAACACTCGACTCCAAATAGGAAGAAGCGCTCATCCAGTTCCTTCGTGAGAACTGGGACATTTTCGCATGGAAGCCCTCTGACATGCCGGGTGTTCCCAGGGAGCTGGCTGAGCACCGCCTAAGAGTCGACTCAAAAGTAAAACCTGTCAAGGAACATCTCCGACGGTCCGCCGTCTAGAAGAGAAAGGCCATTGGCGAAGAGGTGGCTCGGCTCTTAGCGTCGGAGTTCATCCGAGAAATCTACCACTCCGAGTGGCTCGCCAATGTTGTCATGGTCCCCAAGAAGGACAAGTCACTTTGCATGTGCATTGACTTTAAACATATCAATCGGGCCTGCCCGAAAGATCATTTTCCTCTCCCCCGCATCGACCAGATAGTCGACTCGACTGCGGGATGTGAGCGACTGTCTTTTTTAGACGCCTATTCCGGGTACCATCAGATACATCTGTATGGGCCTGACGAGATCAAAACAACTTTCATCACTCCATTCGGGTGCTTCTGTTATGTTACCATGCCATTCGGCCTCAAGAATGCCGGAGCCACATTCATGAGGATGATTCAGAAGTGTTTGCTCACCCAAATCAGTCGGAATGTGGAGGCGTACATGGATGATATTGTGGTCAAGTCACAGAAGGGTTTTGACCTGCTGACTGACCTTGCTGAAACCTTTGCCAACCTCAGAAGGTTTGATATCAAGCTTAACCCATCAAAATGCACATTCGGGGTTCCTGACGGAAAGTTACTCGGTTTTCTCGTTTCCGAATGGGGAATCGACGCCAATCCAGAAAAAGCCGATACTATACTCCAAATGAAAAGTCCTGTGCGAGTGCACGATGTTCAGAAGCTTACTGGTTGCTTGGCCGCCCTAAGTCGATTCATATCTTGTCTTGGTGAAAAGGCATTGCCTCTTTACCGATTGATGAAGAAGTCTGACAAGTTCGAGTGGACTCCCGAAGCTGACGCAGCGTTCGCAGAGCTCAAAGCTCCGCTCTCCACCCAGCCGGTGCTTGCTGCCCCAATTAGCAAGGAGCCTTTGCTGCTTTACATTGCAGCCACAAGACAAGTCGTCAGTACAGTACTTACGGTCGAGCGGGAAGAAGAAGGGAAAACCTTCAAAGTTCAGCGCCCAGTGTATTATATTTCTGAAGTCTTGACCCCATCAAAGCAAAGATATCCTCATTATCAGAAGCTCATATATGGGATTTATATGACCACAAAGAAAGTTGCCCACTACTTCTCTGATCATTCCATTACAGTCGTCAGTGACGCTCCGTTGTCAGAGATCTTGCATAACAGAGACGCAACTGGTCGAGTGGCAAAATGGGCAATTGAACTCCTTCCTCTAGATATCAAGTTTGAGGCAAAGAAAGCTATCAAGTCCCAGGCAATCGCGGATTTCGTCGCCGAGTGGATTGAACAGCAACTGCCGACTCAGGTTCACTCGGAGCATTGGACCATGTTCTTCGACGATTCCAAGATGCTAAATGGCTCCAGCGCCGGAGTGGTGTTGGTCTCCCCCAGAGGAGATAAACTCAGATATGTTCTTCAAATCCATTTTGATTCCTCTAACAACGAGGCAGAATACGAATCACTTTTATATGGGTTGTGCATGGCCATTTCACTCGGCGTCCGTCGCCTCATGGTCTATGGCGACTCAAATTTGGTGGTTAATCAAGTGATGAAGGAATGGGACGTCAGAAGTCCAGCCATGACTGGTTATTGCAATGCAGTGAGAAAGCTGGAGAAGAAATTCGAAGGGTTAGAGCTTCATCACATACCCCGACTGAAAAATCAAGCAGTTGATGATCTGGCAAAAATAGGTTCCAAAAGAGAAGCCATTCCCAGCAATGTGTTTTTGGAACACATCCACACACCATCAGTCCAGGAGGATCCCTTCACTGAAGAGGCCCCGCAGCCAAAAAGCACCACGGATCCGACTGAAGTTGAAGTTCCAGCTGTGGTCGACCTGATCATGGAAGTCTTGGTTATCACTCCCGTCTGGACAGAACCGTACATCACATACATCTTTAGGAAAGAACTCCCAGAAGACGAAGAAGAGGCTCGACAGATCGTCCGTAGATCCAAGGCCTTTACAGTCATAAAGGGACAGTTATATAGAGAAAGCGCGACTGGGGTCGGCCAGAAGTGTATTACACCAGAAGAAGGTCAGATGATCCTTAACGATATCCACTCGGGGACCTGTGGTCATCATGCGTCCTCTCGGACCATTGTGGCTAAAGCATACCGAGCGGGGTTCTACTGGCCAAGAGCCAATGAGATGGCAAAAGAGATAGTCGACAAATGTGAAGGATGCCAGTATTACTCCAATATGCCGCACAAGCCCGCGTCAGCCCTGAAAACCATTCCACTCGTCTGGCCCTTCGCTGTTTGGGGGCTGGACATGGTTGGACCACTGAGAACAGGCAGGAGCGGCTTCACTCATGTGCTGGTAGCAGTCGACAAGTTCACCAAATGGATTGAAGCCAAGCCTCTCAAGAATCTCGATGCTTGCACCGCTATCAGTTTCATTAGAGAGTTGATATTCAGATATGGAGTTCCGCACAGCATCATCACGGACAATGGGTCAAACTTTGATTCCGACAAATTCAGGGCCTTTTGCGCCTCCCAGGGCACTCGGGTCGACTATGCTTCGGTCGCTCACCCCCAGTCGAATGGGCAAGCAGAAAGGGCAAACGGCCTAATTCTCAAAGGACTGAAACCCCGATTGATGCGCGATCTCAAGCACGCAGCAGGTGCATGGGTCGATGAGTTTCCATCAGTCCTTTGGGGATTGAGGACAACCCCGAATCGATCGACTGGAAGAACCCCATTCTTTCTGGTCTACGGAGCCGAGGCATTCTTACCGAGAGACCTGCTTCACAACGCTCCCCGAGTCGAGCTCTACTCTGAAGATGAAGCAGAACAAGCCCGGCAGGACGCAGTCGACCTCCTAGAAGAAGAAAGAGAAATGGCCTTGATTCAATCGACCATCTATCAGCAAGACTTGCATCGATTCCATGCCAGAAACGTGAAGAGCCGAGCCTTCCAAGAAGGAGACTTAGTCCTCCGAGTGGATCAGCAGAAACCACACAAGCTCGCTCCTACTTGGGAAGGCCCCTTCATAGTCACCAGAGTCCTCCACAATGGAGCATACCACCTCTACAATGTCGATCGCCAGATTGATGAGCCACGAGCCTGGAATGCGGAGCTACTCCACCCCTTTTATACTTGAATTCTCACTCAGATGAGATGTAATAAGAAAAACTCATGTAGTTTATTTATCAAAGACAAGAGCGTTATAATTTTCCCAGTGATTATTATTGTTTTTATTTGCGTAAGAAATCCCCCAGTGGGTGGCTCAGCTGCGAATCCGCTTCGCCTAAGTTTGTAAAAACAGTTTCCTACCGAGTGGCGAGCCAGCCTCCCACTCGGGGGCTTAGCTGTGAATCCGTTTCGCCTAAGTTTGAAAAAATCCTACCAAGCAGAGAGCAATCCTCCCACTCGGGGGCTTAACTGCAGTCCAGTGCTCACCTAAGTTCTCTCACTTGGAGACTTAGCTGTTGTCCGGCAATCGCCTAAGTTTGAAAAAATCCTACCGAGTGGAGAGCAATCCTCCCACTCGGGGGCTTAGCTGCAGTCCAGTACTCGCCTAAGTTCTCTCACTGGAGACTTAGCTGCAGTCCAGCACTCGCCTAAGTTTGAAAAAAATCCTACCGAGTGGAGAGCAATCCTCCCACTCGGGGGCTTAGCTGCAGTCCAGTACTCGCCTAAGTCCTCTCACTTGGAGACTTAGCTACAGTCCGGCACTCGCCTAAGTTTGAAAAAATCCTACCGAGTGGAGAGCAATCCTCCCACTCGGGGGCTTAGTTGTAGTCCAGTACTCGCCTAAGTTCTCTCACTTGGAGACTTAGCTGCAGTCCGGCACTCGCCTAAGTTTGAAAAAATCCTACCGAGTGGAGAGCAATCCTCCCACTCGGGGGCTTAGCTGCAGTCCAGTACTCGCCTAAGTTCTCTCACTGGAGACTTAGCTACAGTCCGGCACTCGCCTAAGTTTGAAAAAATCCTACCGAGTGGAGCGCCATCCTCCCACTCGGGGGCTTAGCTGCAGTCCAGTACTCGCCTAAGTTCTCTCACTTGGAGACTTAGCTGCAGTCCGGCACTCGCCTAAGTTTGAAAAAATCCTACTGAGTGGAGAGCAATCCTCCCACTCGGGGGCTTAGCTGCAGTCCAGTACTCGCCTAAGTTCTCTCACTGGAGACTTAGCTGCAGTCCGGCACTTGCCTAAGTTTAAAAAAATCCTACCGAGTGGAGCGCCATCCTCCCACTCGGGGGCTTAGTTGCAGTCCAGTACTCGCCTAAGTTCTCTCACTTGGAGACTTAGCTGCAGTCTGGCACTCGCCTAAGTTTGAAAAAATCCTACTGAGTGGAGAGCAATCCTCCCACTCGGGGGCTTAGCTGCAGTCCAGTACTCGCCTAAGTTCTCTCACTGGAGACTTAGCTGCAGTCCGGCACTCGCCTAAGTTTGAAAAAATCCTACCGAGTGGAGAGCGATCCTCCCACTCGGGGGCTTAGCTGCAGTCCAGTACTCGCCTAAGTTCTCTCACTTGGAGACTTAGCTGCAGTCCCACACTCGCCTAAGTTTGAAAAAAATCCTACCGAGTGGAGAGCAATCCTCCCACTCGGGGGGCTTAGCTGCAGTCCAGTACTCGCCTAAGTTCTCTCACTTAGAGACTTAGCTACAGTCCAGCACTCGCCTAAGTTTAAAAAAATCCTACCGAGTGGAGAGAAATCCTCCCACTCGGGGGCTTAGCTGCAGTCCAGAACTTGCCTAAGTACGAAACACATCTCAATCCTCAAGGACGACGAGGGGCAGGTCGACTGTCGCCTTCCCCTGGAGAGCTTCGCCACAAATACGATGCGCACTCCGTCGCCAACCCGCAAGGGCGACAAGACATGGGTCGACTGCTTCCCTCTCCTTCGGAGCTGCCCTGCGAATACAAAAGTTGTCTCGAATGAAGAATGGGTTCACTCAGCAGGAGATTCATAAAGATATTCAATGATAAACCAAGTTCAAATAAATTCTAAAGGTTCCAGATCACAGATCGAAGTACTCGGGCTGTGACGCCCCCGATTTAATCATACACTAATCATACACGCAAACGTGTACGATCAAGATCAGGGACTCACGGGAAGATATCACAACACAACTCTACAAATAAAATAAGTCATACAAGCATCATATTACAAGCCAGGGGCCTCGAGGGCTCGAATACAAGAGCTCGATCATAGACGAGTCAGCGGAAGCAACAATATCTGAGTACAGACATAAGTTAAACAAGTTTGCCTTAAGAAGGCTAGCACAAACTGGGATATAGATTGAAAGAGGCGCAGGCCTCCTGCCTGGGATCCTCCTAACTACTCCTGGTCATCGTCAGCGGGCATCACGTAGTAGTAGGAACCTCCGGTGTAGTAGGAGTCGTCGTCGAAGGTGGCGTCTGGCTCCTGGGCTCCAACATCTGGTTGCGACAACCAGGTAGAAGGGATAGGGGGAAAAGAGGGAGAAAGCAACCGCGAGTACTCATCCAAAGTACTCGCAAGCAAGGAGCTACACTACATATGCATGGCTAAATGTGTAAAGGGCCATATCGGTGGACTGAACTGCAGAAAGCCAGAATAAGAGGGGGGATAGCTAATCCTATCGAAGACTACGCTTCTGGCCACCTCCATCTTGCAGCATGTAGAAGAGAGTAGACTGAAGTCCTCCAAGTAGCATCGCATAGCATAACCCTAACCGCTGATCCTCCCCTCATCGCCCTGTGAGAGAGCGATCACCGGTTGTATCTGGCACTTGGAAGGGTGTGTTTTATTAAGTATCCGGTTCTAGTTGTCATAAGGTCAAGGTACAACTCCAAGTCGTCCTGTTACCGAAGATCACGGCTATTCGAATAGATTAACTTCCCTGCAGGGGTGCACCACATAACCCAATACGCTCGATCCCATTTGGCCGGACACACTTTCCTGGGTCATGCCCGGCCTCGGAAGATCAACACGTCGCAGCCCTACCTAGGCACAACAGAGAGGTCAGCACGCCGGTCTAAATCCTATGGCGCAGGGGTCTAGGCCCATCGCCCTTTGCACACCTGCACGTTGCGAACGCGGCCGGAAGCAGAACTAGCCCCCTTAATACAAGAGCAGGCTTACGGTCCAATCCGGCGCGCGCCACTCAGTCGCTGACGTCACGAAGGCTTCGGCTGATACCACGACGTCGAGTGCCCATAACTGTCCCCGCGTAGATGGTTAGTGCGTATAGGCCAGTAGCCAGACTCAGATCAAATACCAAGATCTCGTTAAACGTGTTAAGTATCTGCAAACGCCGACCAGGGCCAGGCCCACCTATCTCCTAGGTGGTCTCAACCTGCCCTGTCGCTCCGCCTCAAAGTAACCGTCGGGGGCCGTCGAGAACCCAGGCCCACCTCTACCGGGATGGAGCCACCTGCCCCTTCAGCCCCCATCTCCGAACAGTATCACAGGTAAGGTAACTGTGTAAAGTATATCGTACATGCCCGTGATCACCTCCCGAAGTGATCACGGCCCAGTAGTATAGCATGGCAGACGGCCAAGAGTGTAGGGCCACTGATGGAACACTAGCATCCTATACTAAGCAGTAGGATAGCAGGTAATGGTAACAACAGTAGTAGCAAGGACAGGCTATGCATCAGGATAGGAATAACGGAAAGCAGTAACATGCTACACTACTCTAATGCAAGCAGTATAGAGGAGAGTAGGCGATATCTGGTGATCAAGGGGGGGCTTGCCTGGTTGCTCTGGCAAGAGAGAGGGGTCGTCAACTCCGTAGTCGTACTGGGTAGCAGCGGCGTCGGTCTCGGTGTCTAGCGGAAGAAGAGGGGGGAGAAAACAATAAATACAATGCAAACAGATGCATAACGATGCATGACAAAGCAAAGCGTGGTGCTAGGCGTGCCCTAACGCGGTATGAGGTGATACCGGTGAAGGGGGGAAACATCCGGGAAAATATCCCTGGCGTTTCGCGTTTTCGGGCAGAGGAGCCGGAGGTGAAATATTGCAGGTTCACTATGCTAGGGACGTGTGGCGGACGAACGGGCTGCGTATCCGAATTCGTCTCGTCGTTCTGAGCAACTTTCATGTAGAAAGTATTTTCATCCGAGTTACGAATTAAAAGATATGATTTTCTAAGATTTTATTAATTTCTGGAATTTAATTAATTATTTAAATTAATTCGAAAAATAGATTAATTAACTAGGATTAATTAACTTAATTAATTTAGTTAATTAATTAATTAAGTTTTTTTATTTTTTTATGGGAAATGTTCTGTGGGGTGGGGCCCCTATGTCATAGGGCCAGTGGGCCTTAGCGGGTGCGGGCGTTGCGGGCACCGGGGCAGCGCCCGAACGAGGGGGCGGACAGGGCCGCAGCGGTTGGGTACGGGCGAGTGGGCGCACGGGCGTTGGCGCCCAGCCCGAGCGGGCGTACGCCCAGATCGAAGGGGGAAGCCGCCGGCCACAGGCACGGCGAGGTGAGGTAGGCTGGGCGAGGCGGGGCGTCGGACCGGGCGAGGGACGGAGTCCCAAGGCGGCAAGCAGCCGGGAGGGGTGGACGCGGTCAGGGCTGGCTAGCAGGGGCGCGCGCAGACACGGCGAGCGCGCAGCCATGGCGAAACGGCGACGGAACAGAGGGGGAATGGGGAAAGCGTGCTCATGGGGCCCTGTAGTTGTGCTAAAAATGAGCTCGGGGAGGCGCCGGAGCTCGGGGTCGCGATGATCGATGACGAGGACGGAGACGGCGCGATGCAGCCGCCGGGGAGGAGAAGGAGGCAGGCCGGCGACGTGGTGGTGGCGACGACGGGCGACGGCATCGGGTCGAGGAGGAGCTCGAGGAGGCCGGCGGCGTGGTTCCGGCGACAGCGCGGGTGCAAGGCGTCGGGGGCGGCGGTTGCCAGCAGGGACGATGAGCGTCGATTGGGCGACGAGGCCTGGGGAGGCTGGCAGGGATGAGGCGAGGTGACGAGGCGGCGCAGGTGGGGGGGGGGGGGTCGAGGCGGAGGGCGACGGTGGCAGCTCTGGCGTAGTGGCCGCGGGGATCGGCGGCGGCGTCAACGGGATCCCGATCCAGATCGGATCGGGAGGGAGTGGACCGAGCGGGGGGGAGTGGGGAATATGGGCTAGGGTTCGGTGGGAGTGGGGGTTAAGCAGGGGTAGGGTGGGCCGGTCGGGTAGCCTGGTTGCCTAGTTGGGCCGAACGGCCCGGGTGGTTTCCTTCCGTCTCTTTTTTTTGTTTTACCTTTTGTCTTTTCTTTTTATTTATTCTTTTCTGTTTTGGTTTAGTCACACTTTATTTTAGTTTTCATAAAATATGACCATAACTCCTAAAATAAGGTTTCAGAACATCCCTCTACCATAAAAAGTTTGGTGGTCAATTAAACTAGTTTAACATTTGTTTATTATTTAAAATCATTTGAATAATTGTTTTGCTATGATTTTATTCACTTTAGAGTATTTAATCATTTCATAAAAGTGTGGTTCCTCCACCATAATTGATTATGATTTATTTGCTACAATTTAAACATTTTTTTATTTGACTATTGGAAACTTTTAATGTTTGACTTTAATTGAAATTTGAATTTGGCTCGGATCTGAACTAGCACGAGATTAGCAACAGTAATCGTGGTGACATGGCATCATTACCAGAGGGTTACTGTAGCTTGATTAACCGGGCGTCACCCGGGCATGCAGCCCGAAAAAGTTTAACGGTTACAAAAACCACTCGGCATTCCGAGGCAAATTTAAGGTGGGACATAAGAGTTTGTTCACTCCGCGGGAGGAGGGCTGGCAGGCTCGACGAACTCATCGAGGTCGACGCCGTCGGCTATCCGAGTGGCTGCAGCGATGAAAGTCTCCATAAAGGTTTGAAAGTCATGTTTCTGGGTGTTGGCGACCTTGATTGCTGCCAGTTTGTCTTGTCGCACCTCCTTGCAGTGGACACGAACCAAAGACAGAGCCACGTCAGCGCCACACCGAGCAGCAGACTTCTTCCACTCCTGCACTCGGTCTGGGATTTCATTTAGTCGAGTCATCAGGGACTCAAGATCATTTTGGAGCACAGCCTCTGGCCAAAGTGCCGGGTCAATCCGCGACATGGCGACCTTCAGTCGAGCCAAGTAGTCCATGGCACTGTCGATGCGAGATTCCAAACGGAGCAGATTCATGGCAGTTTCATCTTTCACGGGAGAGTTGATTGGATCCAAACCTGGTTCGATCCGCCCAGTCTCCTCTTCAAAGTTCTGGCAAAACTCTGCATTCACGATCCAAGGATAAGTCAATTTTCGTACACTGAGTCGACACAAAAAAAATCAGTTGGAACAGAATGTGCACCTTCAAGCTTGATGAACAACTTCTTGGCAAGACTTCTCAGATAGCTCTCCAGATCATCCCTCCTGCGAGCAATGCCTTCCATTTTCTCGCCCTGGACGAGATTCGCCTTCTTCCAGCGCGAGCACTCCTTGTTGGAGTCATTCAGAGCGGTCTTCAGCCTGGTATTCTCTTCTTCCAACTGGCCGACCGAAGCCAGCTTCTGTTCGGCCAAAGCGGTCCTATCGTCAGCCTCCTTACGAGCAGCAGCCAAATCCTGATCCTTCTTCGCCAGAGCTTCTCTCAGTTTTTCTGCAAAGAAATGACGATTGATTCAGAAATAGCAGAAGGGTACTCAAGCCTAAAACTGACCAGTCGACAAACTCGTCTTACCAGCGGCGCCGTCTCTGACCTTTTGCAGCTCTGTCCTGGCCAGCTCCAAGTCAAGGTTCAGTTGAATCTGCTGCTTCTCCAAGTCAGCAAAGCAAGCTCCAAGATCACAAGATTTCTGAAATCAAAGGGGAGAAGTTATTTTTACAGCAAAAAACAACAAAGGCAATAAATACTAAGACTACGGTCGACTGCCGACAGTCCACCATAGTCTCGGGGACTACACCTAGTGGGTGCACTTTGCGTGCCCCCACCGGTTCTGATCCCACTCGACCGGCCCGCCGAAGTCGAGTCCAAAAAAAGGCAGAAAGAGAGAAAGTAGAACTCAGACTACAGTCGACTGCTAGCAGTCCACCGTAGTCTCGGGGACTACACCCAGTGGGTGCACTTTGCGTGCCCCCACCGGTTCTGATCCCACTCAACCAGTCCGAGTGGAAGAGACAAACTACCAGTTTGGTTTATACATTCGGCAAAATACAAAGACTACAGTCGACTGCCAGCAGTCCACCGTAGTCTCGGGGACTACACCCAGTGGGTGCACTCAGCGTGCCCCCACTAGTCCAAAAATTCAATCGGCGCACCCAGTAGGTGTACAGATGCAAAGATTTTCGGAAAGAATCTTCAGGTAGCATATCCTAACAGAACAAGCGGCGACCAACTAACCTGATCGTTGCTCTGGAGAGCCGGGCTAGCATCATAGGCGGCTTGGCTGGCGTCCCGCACCGTCTTCATCTTCTCCATCATAATGCCCGCCGGGCGTATGGCTTCCCTAGCAGCATTCACCTCGTCCTCTGGGACATGATGGGTCGCAAAAACTGAAGGCGGGTCGACAGGGGCCCGAGCAGTCAACGAAGAAGGCAAGGCACTCGACAGTGGCTCGGCGAAGGTAACAGAACCCCGATTGACGTCGCCAGTGTCCTGAACGACTGGTTCCGCCCTCGGCGTCGACTGTAGTGCCTCACTTACAGGAGCTCGCCTATTCTTCCTCGTCAAAGGCCTCTCGGGCTCTTCATCATCATCAGGGAGGTCAATAATGTTGGGCGCTGTGCAAAGTTCAATTGCCAAAATCACATCACCCAATGATGCACATTGCAGTTGAATCGACCGAATAAAGATAGTATGGCAGAAATCATACCCGGATTAGAAGTGACCGCATCCTCCATCACCTCATCATCATCCCTGTAAGCTGAGGTCCCGGAAGTGGCAGCGCTGACAATTCCAAAGTTCGTCCAGTTCAAACAAGAAAAACAAACAGCGCGGAGCGTCGAGTGAATACAAAGAGAGACACTCACGCGGAGGCGACGGGGATATCAATCTTGATCTTCGGCAACGCCTTCCGAGTCCTCGGCTCTGCAACTTTGGGGTGCTTTGGCGCCTTCTCAGTCGGGGTTGGTGAAGAGATCCGGGGACGCTTCAAAGACTGACCAGCCTGAGTAGTTGCCTTGTCGCGGGCACTCAGCCGTTCTTGGTCAAGCTTGGATCGCCTCTCCTTGCGAGGGGGCGACTCGACTTCTTCTCCATCACTTGAGTCGTCGCTTCCTCCATCCCCTTCACCATCGGAAGTCCACTCGCCACTGTCGCCGCCACTCGCCTCGCCTTCCAGAGCTTGCTCTTGCTCCCCGTTGGGCATTGAATACATTTCAATAATGGCCTGAAAGAAAGCAGGGAGAACAAAGTCAGTCGACGCAATATAGGCAGCCGCGCGAGTGAATTCAGATTACAAGCAAAAACTCAGAATCAGACCTGCTCTGGCGCATGAGACTGGTCGAATGGGGGAACTCTCCTGGTTCCCCTGGGATTGTCCTTGTTCCCGGTAATGCCTGACAGCCACTTCTCCAGTGTGTCGTCGTCGACCTCCTCCTGATGGATCCGAGTGGAGTCTTCAAGACCCGAATACATCCACATTGGATGGTCTCGAGCTTGAAGAGGCTGGATGCGCCGCTGAAGGAAGACCTCCAAGAGATCCATACCAGTGACCCCGTCACGAATAAGCTGGACCACTCGATCGACCAACACCTTCACGTGCGCCTTCTCCTCCGGGAGCACCTTCAAAGGGGAGGGTTTCTCCACTCGGTCCATGGTAAAGGGAGGGAGGCCAGTCGATTGCCCTGGCGTCGATTGGTCTTTACAGTAAAACCAGGTCGACTGCCATCCGCGAACTGAGTCAGGAAGAATCATGGCCGGAAAGGAGCTTTTCCCTCTCATCTGGATGCCAAGACCCCCACACATCTGGATCACTTGGGTCCTCTCGTCACTCGGATTAGCCTTTTTCACTGTCTGGGAGCGACAAGTGAAAATATGCTTGAAAAGACCCCAGTGAGGCCGGCAACCCAGGAAATTCTCACACAAAGAAATGAAAGCGGCGAGATAAACGATTGAGTTGGGGGTAAAATGGTGGAGTTGTGCCCCAAAGAAGTTCAGAAACCCTCGAAAGAAAGGGTGAGGAGGCAAGGAAAATCCACGGTCGACGTGGGTGGCAAGAAGAACACGCTCACCCTCCCGAGGTTGCGGCTCAGATTCCTTCCCTGGAAGCTGCGCCGAGTCATAGGGGATCAGCCCCCCTTCGTCCAGGTCGTAGAGGTCTTCTTGGGCGATCCTCGAGTGGATCCAGTCGCCCTAGATCCAGCCCTTCGGCAGGCCGGTCCGCGAGGAAGATCCGCCCCGGCTGGTCGCCTTCCCCTTCGACCTCGCCGTCGCCTTCTTTGCCCGCTCTAGAGCCGCCGTCTTCTCCTTCCCCATTGTCGCCGGTGAGACGCGTACGGAGCGGTGATGCTGGGGCAAGAACAAGCGCAGCGGAGGGGCGTGAAGAGGAGAAGAGGAAATGGGAACGCACTATTCGGGAGACTCTGGTCCAACGCCCTATATGAGGTCGCTTCCGAGTGGCTGACGGGTAGGCCCAGGTGGCTCTGTCAAATCCCGTAATGATTGCGCGCGCGATACGTGGCGTAAAAGGTAGCACGGGGATCGAGGCGGCTCTGCTCTATCCCATCCAATTACTGCGGCCTCCCCCGTCCTGCGCGCTTCCCAAAATTCGGATCCCATGAAATCTGCGGGCAGCAAACAACTTGTCAGACCAAAGATCTCCTCCGCACCGTCACTCGGAGCCTTACAAGTAAAGAAACTCACTCGACGAAGAATTAAGAATGGATCAAGGCGACTGAAAAGGAAGTTGCTGTCATCACTCAGGTCCGTTGATCCGAAACAAGATATGCTCACGGCATGAAAAACGAGTCGGATAAGTTCTCAACTCCTTCCCCACTCAAACCTCGATCCATTCGGGGGCTAATGATGAAGCTATGCACCTAGGGTAGGGTCATGGACCTGTCCTAACTGAAGGAAATATGCCCTAGAGGCAATAATAAAGTTATTATTTATTTCGTTATATCATGATAAATGTTTATTATTCATGCTAGAATTGTATTAACCGGAAACATAATACATGTGTGAATACATAGACAAACTTAGTGTCACTAGTATGCCTCTACTTGACTAGCTCGTTAATCAAAGATGGTTATGTTTCCTAACCATGAACAAAGTGTTGTTATTTGATTAACGAGGTCACATCATTAGTTGAATGATCTGATTGACATGACCCATTCCATTAGCTTAGCACCCGATCGTTTAGTATGTTGCTATTGCTTTCTTCATGACTTATACATGTTCCTATGACTATGAGATTATGCAACTCCGTTTGCCGGAGGAACACTTTGTGTGCTACCAAACGTCACAACGTAACTGGGTGATTATAAAGGAGCTCTACAGGTGTCTCCAATGGTAGATGTTGGGTTGGCGTATTTCGAGAATAGGATTTGTCACTCCGATTGTCGGAGAGGTATCTCTGGGCCCTCTCGGTAATGCACATCACATAAGCCTTGCAAGCATTGCAACTAATGAGTTAGTTGCAGGATGATGTATTACAGAATGAGTAAAGAGACTTGCCGGTAACGAGATTGAACTAGGTATTGGATACCGACGATCGAATCCCGGGCAAGTAACATACCGATGACAAAGGGAACAACGTATGTTGTTATGCGGTCTGACCGATAAAGATCTTCGTTGAATATGTAGGAGCCAATATGGGCATCCAGGTCCCACTATTGGTTATTGACCGGAGATGTGTCTCAGTCATGTCTACATTATTCTCGAACCGTAGGGTCCGCATGCTTAACGTTACGATGATAGTTATTATGAGTTTATGCATTTTGATGTACCGAAGTTAGTTCGGAGTCCCGGATGTGATCACTGACATGACGAGGAGTCTCGAAATGGTCGAGACATAAAGATTAATATATTGGAAGCCTATATTTGGACATCGGAAGTGTTCCGGGTGAAATCGGGATTTTACCGGAGTACCGGGAGGTTACCGGAACCCCCCGGGAGCCTTATGGGCCTTAATGGGCTTTAGTGGAAAGGAGAAAGGGGCAGCCCAAGATGGCCGCGCGCCTCCCCCCTCCCCTAGTCCTATTAGGACTAGGAGAGGTGGCCGGACCCCCCTCTCTCTTTCCCCCTCGGGGAATCCTAGTCCAACTAGGATTGGGGGGGGGAGTCCTACTCCCGGTAGGAGTAGGACTCCTCCTGCGCCCTCCTCCTGGCCGGCGGCCCCCTCCCCCTTGGCTCCTTTATATACGGAGGCAGGGGGCACCTCTAGACACACAAGTTGATCCTTGAGATCGTTCCTTAGCCGTGTGCGGTGCCCCCTGCCACCATATTCCACCTCAATCATATTGTAGCGGTGCTTAGGCGAAGCCCTGCGACGGTAGAACATCAAGATCATCACCACGTCGTCGTGCTGACGGAACTCCTCCCCGACGCTTTGCTGGATCAGAGCCCGGGGATCGTCATCGAGCTGTACGTGTGCTAAGAACTCGGAGGTGCCGGAGTAACGGTGCTTGGATCGGTCGGATCGGGAAGACGTACGACTACTTCTTCTATGTTGCGTCAACGCTTCCGCAGTCGGTCTGCGTGGGTATGTAGACAACACTCTCCCCTCCCGTTGCTATGCATCACCATGATCTTGCGTGTGCGTAGGAAAATTTTGAAATTACTACGTTCCCCAACACTAACTGCCCTACCCAAGGACATCTCTAGAAGAAATCACCTTTCAATCGACTTGGAGGTGTTCCACTCGACAGACTCGAAGACACTCGACCAAGAAGCAATCACTCGACCAAGATCCAACCACTCGACGGCCAGGAGACCTAAAGTCACTCCGCACGCTAACGGTCGGTCATTAAGTAGCTTTATGGTCATCATAGCGCTTTATTACTAGCGTTACCAGTAACGCCCTGCCTTAGTGTACATTGAACCCTTTGTAACGTGGGCTGGCCGGGGTCCTGGCGCACTCTATATAAGCCACCCCCTCCTCCGAGACAAGGGTTCGCACGCCTGTAATTGATACTCTCATAATCCAGTCGACCGCCTCCGGGCTCCGAGATGTAGGGCTATTACTTCCTCCGAGAAGGGCCTGAACTCGTAAACCTTGCGTTCTTATAACTTCTCCATAGCTAAGATCTTGCCTTTCCATACTTACCCCCATACACTACTGTCAGACTTGGAACCGCGACACTACCTGCACAAAAAATCAAGAACCTTGCAACCAACGGGATAAAGGGGTTGTCAATCCCTTCACGACCACTCGCAAAAGTGAGATCTGATAGAGATAGTAAAGTAAATATTTTTGGTATTTTTTGTTGTATAGATTGAAAGTAAAGATTACAAAATAGTAAACGAGATGCGATGTAAATAAAAGAGATGCAATATAATAAGGAAGAGACCCGGGGGGTATAGGTTTCACTAGTGGCTTCTCTCAAGATAGCATGTATTATGGTGGGTGAACAAATTACTGCCGAGCAATTGATAGAAAAGCGCATAGTTATGAAGATATCTAAGGCAATGATCATGAATATAGGCATCACGTCCGTCTCAAGTAGATCAAAATGATTCTGCATCTACTACTATTACTCCACACATTGACCTCTATCCAGCATGCATCTAGAGTATTAAGTTCATAAGAACAGAGTAACGCTATAAGCAAGATGACATGATGTAGAGGGATAAACTCAAGCAATATGATATAAACCCCATCTTTTTATCCTCGATGGCAACAATACAACACGTGCCTTGCTTCCCCTACTGTCACTGGGAAAGGACACCGCAAGATTGAACCCAAAGCTAAGCACTTCTCCCATTGCAAGAAAGATCAATCTAGTAGGCCGAACTAAACCGATAATTCGAAGAGACTTGCAAAGATATCAAATCATGCATATAAGAATTCAGAGAAGAATCAAATAATATTCATAGATAATCTTGTTCATAAACCCACAATTCATCGGATCTCAGCAAACACACCGCAAAAGAGTATTACATCGAATAGATCTCCAAGAACATTGAGGAGAACTTTGTATTGAGAATCAAAGAGAGAGAAGAAGCCATCTAGCTAATAACTATGGACCTGAAGGTCTATGGTAAACTACTCACGCTTCATCGGAGAGGCTATGGTGTTGATGTAGAAACCCTCCGTGATCGATCCCCCCTTCGGCAGATCGCCAGAAAAGGCCCCCAGATGGGATCTCATGGGTACAAAAGGTTGCGGCGGTGGAAAAGTGGTTTCGTGGCACTCTGTGATCGATCTAGGGTATAAGAGTATATATAGGCGGAAGAATTACGTCGGTGGAGCTACGTGGGGCCCACGAGGATGGGGGGCGCGCCTACCCCCTGGGCATGCCCTCCTGCCTCGTGGCCGCCTCACGAATTTCCAGACTTCAACTCCAAGTCTTCTGGTTTGCTTTCAGTCCAAGAAAGATCATCGCGAAGGTTTCATTCCGTTTGGATTCCGTTTGGTATTCCTTTTCCGCGGAACTCTAAATTAGGCAAAAAAACAGAAACTGGCACTGGGCCTCCGTTAATAGGTTAGTCCAAAAAATAATATAAAAGAGCATATTAAAGCCCATTAAACATCCAAAATAGATAATATAATAGCATGGAATAATCAAAAATTGTAGATACGTTGGAGATGTATCAGCTGCCGCCGGTAGCAGCAGCGCATCCACCTCTCCAAAGTGGCTCCCACGGCGGCTCTGTCCCCTGCCGCCGTTCCCTGCTTCGGTTCTGCGACCGCCTATTGCTACCTCTTGAGCACTGCGTTGGATTTCCGTGAAGAGGAAGGGATGATGCAGCAAAGTAGCGTAAGTATTTTCCTCAGTTTTTGAGAACCAAGGTATCAATCCAGTAGGATGTTCCGCGCGCGTCCCCTAGTACCTGCACAAAGCAAATAACTCCTCGCAACCAACGCGATAAGGGGTTGTCAATCCCTTCACGGTCACTTACGAGAGTGAGATCTGATAGATGTGATAAGATAATATTTTTGGTATTTTTATGATAAAGATGCAAAGTAAAATAAAAGCAAAGTAAAAAAGCAAAGGAAATAACTAAGCATTGGAAGATTAATATGATGAAGATAGACCCGGGGGCCATAGGTTTCACTAGTGGCTTCTCTCAAGAGCATAAGTATTCTATGGTGGGTGAACGAATTACTGTTGAGCAATTGACAGAATTGAGCATAGTTATGAGAATATCTAGGTATGATCATGTATATAGGCATCACGTCCGAGACAAGTAGACTGGCTCCTGCTTGCATCTACTACTATTACTCCACTCATCGACCGCTATCCAACATGCATCTAGAGTATTAAGTTAATGAAAACAGAGTAACGCCTTAAGCAAGATGATATGATGTAGAGGGATAAATTCATGCAATATGATAAAAAACCCATCTTGTTATCCTTGATGGCAACAATACAATACGTGCCTTGCTGCCCCTACTGTCACTGGGAAAGGACACCGCAAGATTGAACCCAAAGCTAAGCACTTCTCCCATTGCAAGAAAGATCAATCTAGTAGGCCAAACCAAACTGATAATTTGAAGAGACTTGCAAAGTAACCAATCATACATAAAAGAATTCAGAGAAGATTCAAATATTGTTCATAGATAGACTTGATCATAAACCCACAATTCATTGGTCTCAACAAACACACCGCAAAAAGAAGATTACATCGAATAGTTCTCCACAAGAGAGGGGGAGAACATTGTATTGAGATCCAAAAAGAGAGAAGAAGCCATCTAGCTAATAACTATGGACCCGAAGGTCTGAGGTAAACTACTCACACTTCATCGAAGAGGCTATGGTGTTGATGTAGAAGCCCTCAGTGATGGATACCCCCTCCGGCGGAGCTCCGGAACAGGCCCCAAGATGGGATCTCGTGGATACATGAAGTTACAGCGGTGGAATTAGGGTTTTGGCTCCGTATCTGATCGTTTGGGGGTAGGTAGGTATATATAGGAGGAAGGAGTACGTCGGTGGAGCAACAGGGGGCCCACGAGGGTGGAGGGCGCGCTTGGGGGGCGGGGGGGTAGGCGCGCCCCCTACCTCGTGGCCTCCTCCTTTGTTTCTTGACATAGGGTCCAAGTCTCCTGGATCATGTTCGGTGAGAAAATCACGTTCCCGAAGGTTTCGTTCCGTTTGGACTCCGTTTGATATTCCTTTTCTTCGAAACCCTAAAATAGGCAAAAAAAAACAACAATTCTAGGATAATAAAGCCCCATAATGTCCAAAATAGTAGATAATATAGCATGGAGCAATCAAAAATTGTAGATACGTTGGAGACGTATCAAGCATTCCCAAGCTTAATTCCTGCTCGTCCTCGAGTAGGTAAATGATAAAAACAGAATTTTTGATGTGGAATGCTACTTGGCATAATTTTAATGTAATTCTTTTTAATTGTGGTATGAATATTCAGATCCGAAAGATTCAAGATAAAAGTTCATATTGACATAAAAATAATAATACTTCAAGCAACTAACAAAGCAATCATGTCTTCTCAAAATAACATGGCCAAAGAAAGTTATCCCTACAAAATCATATAGTCTGGCTATGCTCTATCTTCACCACACAAAGTATTTAAATCATGCACAACCCCGATGACAAGCCAAGCAATTGTTTCATACTTTTGACATTCTCAAAACTTTTTCAATCTTCATGCAATACATGAGCGTGAGCCATGGATATAGCACTATAGGTGGAATAGAATGGTGGTTGTGGAGAAGACAAAAAGGGAGAAGATAGTCTCACATCAACTAGGTGTATCAACGGGCTATGGAGATGCCCATCAATAGATATCAATGTGAGTGAGTAGGGATTGCCATGCAACAGATGCACTAGAGCTATAAGTATATGAAAGCTCAACAAAAAAAACTAAGTGGGTGTGCATCCAACTTGCTTACTCACTACTAGGAAAAGGCATGCTAGTGGCGCACCAGTTTTGCCTACTAATGGCGCACTACTGGTGCGCCACTAGTACCACTCCATTAGAATTAAATACCATTAGTATCTTGTATACTAATGGCGCACCATGCAGTGCGCCATTAGTATAGCCCACAGTGCGCCATTAGTATGCCTCCCAGGGGGCCATATTTACCCATGTGCTTTGGCATACTAATGGCGCACTGGTGGATGATGCGCCATTAGTGTGCTCTTGCTTACTAATGGCGCACTATGTGGTGGTGCGCCACTAGTATGAATATTAGGGATTTTTTTTCTTTTCTGATATTTTCACAGGTTACAAAATATATTATTGGACAGAATATAGCTAGCACCACACAGCAATAGCAGATTCATCGAATACAATAGAAGATTAGTCTCCGAATACAATTCATCATATTAGTCTCCGAATTCAAAAGACCGAACAAAGATAGAACATTACAAGTCTCGAGAACGCGAGTAGCGAGTTTGTCGGAAGTAATACTAATCCGAACAAGTCCTACTAATCATCATCATACAACTTCTACTCGTTATTAATAATAAGTCATACGATCATCATCTTGATAGTCATCGAACCAACCCTACTTAATTGTTCTTAGCACATGATCATTAGTATTAGGCAGGACCTAAATACCCTATTTAAAGTAAAATAGCATAAAACAATATAGACCCTGACTCTCCATTATGGAGAATGGAGATCATCCTGTCTCCAATTCTTGCGCTTCGCTTCCTTTTTCTTCCAAGAACCTCCTTACGACTGTCCATTCATTTTTTCCATCCTTTGATTTTCATGTCTCCACTTCTTTTAGAAATCTCGTATGGACAGTTGAGATTCGTAGGATGTCCTGGCTGTATGTTCAAAACATTAAGACTACCTTTCTGATACATCAAATGAGGCACACAATTCTCTGGGATTATCTGTTGAAAAACATAGTAATAACTTCATAGTTAGCAATGATGTACTAGTTTTAGAAGTATGCAAAAGATGCACGGATGTCGTAATAGTAAAAAATCTTACCAGGGTATCTCCATGGTAGTTACCGTAGTTGAACACATGCACTAGTGGCACGTATTGACCATAATGTTGAGGGGTTTGATTGTAGATATTGTAATTCTCAATGTCAGTACAAAATCCGATCAGATGATTTTTCTCCTTGTAGGTTGTTAATTCGGAGCCATCGGTGTAGTGGGTTTTGTCTACCATCTCCCGCACATTCTTTGAACAATAAAAATAAGCTGTCAATGGAAATAAGTTGTCAACTATTTTGAAATAAACAATATAAATTAGTTAATAATTAACTATGTTTGAGAAACTCACATAGCGGTAGAACTAGAGGCGTATCAACAAGGACCCAAATGTCCATATTGTCTTGGTCGATGTCAGGATCACCAAGATCCATGGTGACAAGCATACCCTCATCAAAACCATACATCTTGCAAAATGCTTCCCAATTTTTGCAACCAAAATGGGTTACTCTCCCAGAATTATACAGATTTACTTCAAAATCCACATCGTGATGAGTCCTTAGGTGAATTTTCTTTGTTTCATAAATTTCATGGTCTTCAAAATCCATCCTCTCCAAGACATAGCGTCTTGCATGGCATGGGATAAGCTATACTCGAATTGTAAAAGATGAAAATTACACGTTGAAATAGTTGAAGTCATGCTTAATTATGAAAATAACACTTGTCGTTGTTGTGTACCATTTCAACTTCGAAGGTCTCCTCGAGCTTAATGCTGAAGCACCGATCATCGTCCAGGTGAGGCATGTCGCACAGACCTCGATTGTCGTGGCACCAGTCGCACTCCCCCGGGAGACTTTCGTCGTCCGATGACGACATATCCTACGTTCATAATTCAAAACTACATCATCTCTTGCGTTGGGTCCAATAAGATAATCCACAGTGTGGTGAAAACATGCCCTTCGAACTGGTTTGAGCTATTGGTGAATGGAGATGGTCTAAGATTTTCAGTAGTAAGAAGTGAAGTGGTAATTTTGAGAGCAAATGGTTAGGATGAGTGGTTCCTCTTTCCTGTTTAGCTTTACAATAGAATATTGTTAGTCATGCACACTTGTGCATTTTCAGCCAGGCCCAGTGGAGTTGGCCTAAAAACATTTCTTTCTTTAAGCCTGCTACATCCATCTCAAGTATTTATGGTCAAGGGTTAGTAGGGCCATCCAAATAGAATATGTGGTATGAGCTTTTTTAGTAGGTCATCCTACCAGATTAGGGTTTATCGATGACGAGCAACTGACATTTGTAATAACTATGAGTTGATATCACACTCCTATATGTATAACACAAGAGGCAGTTGATCCTACTTAATTAAGTACTAAGATACCCCAACACAAGAGGCAAGTACCCCATATGTCCTATTTTTAGCAAAGTCATGCTAAAATTCACGGAAAATTTCAGCATGACCTTTGCTGAAAATAGGACATATGGAGTACCCAAATTTGCCAGAACGGAAGTTAATCGACATTCCGACAAACTCAAGGGCCTCTCGGGGTACCTGCAAAATCATTATCCCCGCATAATGAAGTCGCCAATGGGTCATTTCAGAAGATCACAAGTAGCATCATCATAAGTACAACATCATCACAAGTACAACATCATCACAAGTACAACATCATCACCAGTACAGCAACAGCAGCAGCAGTGAACACATGCATAATAGCAGCAGCAACAAGTTTATTCTTCTTCTTCATAAACATTAATTGGTGTGGGTGACTCTATCTGCCCTCTAATGACTCACTCAACTTAACAGGACAACCCACAAGCATTGTTTTGATTCCAACAGGTGCTGTAAAATACATCCAGCAAAGGTGCTCTAAAATCAGAAATACTACCCCCCAAATCTTTAGCTCAATTATGAAAATACATGGTCTTCTAGTTACAATACTACCCCAACAGTTAAGATCCCAGGTGAGTAACACACTTTGGTCTTCTAGTTACAAAACAAAACTGACATAATTCTAGATGCCATAATCAGATCAAAATTTCAAACCACACACTTACTTTCAACTATAAACAAAACTGACTTGTTGTTAATGAACAGTGGCTAAAGATATATAAAACTCCATTGCAAATGTGCCGTGTCAATAAAACAACTCATGGAAGTAACTACTAGCAGCATGTCATTATCATGGCAGTCCACTATATATTTTTATGACAAAATACATCATTATTAGGGCACATTATGGCCATTTTCTTACATGATGCTAACTGTACCTAAATAAATTTTTTGACAGTAGCTCAAGTTTGTGCCATTGGAGCAACTAAGCAGGAACCAACATATGTAAGGTTTCAACAAGATTGAATTTTGTCGTGCCATGTTTCTTTAAGGAACGACCATCTACTTTTAATCTTTCAGAATAGATCAGTACTGATACTATGTTCCAAATTGTACTCCCAAACTGGTAACTAAATAAAGTAACAATAAGCTCAGTTTTCATGTACTAATTCTGCCATAAATTTAGTTTTCAAGATTCTACACAAAATATGCAGTGTTATACTACTTACATTTTGATTTTGCGGGCAATTCGATGCATGGCTCACTCACCTATTTGGAACACAGGGAACAACTTCTATCTATACGTGGTTAGTTCAATGATCAAAGCTTTTGCTGCACCAACTATAGCCAATCAGTGCTCCGAAGCCATAACAAAAAGAGTAAATTGAACACTGCCTAGTGGGCTGCACAAACACTACATATTCTTCTCTTGCAAACCCCCAACCCTAGCTACTTAATTCTCCAACCCCATTTCCTTGTACAAAATTCTCCAACCCCCAATCCCAGAACACATCAGAAGGAAATCAAGAGGGGGAAGAGGGGGAAGCGGCTCGGGTGCTCATTTGGGAGGTCGAGGGCGACTTGGGGTAGCCGGAGCTAGTCGAGGCAGCGCGAATTCGGCGTTGAGTGGTGGCGATGGTGGCCGAGGTGGAGGAAATCGGCGGGCGTCGAAGGGATGGCTTGAGGGCGTCCGAGCTCGTCCGGGTCCTCGTAGTCGAAGAGGAAGACGACGGCGGTTCTCCTGAGCAGGCCGCGCGGTGTCGGACGGCGAGCACGAGGTTGATGCAGGCGGGGCCGCGGGGGGAGGGGGCGCTTGGGCGGGAGGACGTCGAGGGCGTGGGCACGGGCAGAGGGGGGACGGCGAGGGAGGCGGCGCTCGTCTCGGGGAGAGGGCGTTGGGGGCGGTGGTGGTCGGGTGCAGCGGGGGCAGCGAGCACGGCCGGGGACGGCGAGCATGGGGCGGTGGTGGTCGGTGGTGATCGGGCGCAGGTGAGATGAGGCAGGGGAGGGATTAGAGGGAAATGTGAGAGATTGGGGATTTTAGTGTGGGGGGAGGCTTAGCAATGGCGCACGACCTACCGGTGCGCCATTAGAATGTTTTTTAGATAGCAATGACGCACTACACGAGCGGTGCGCCATTAGAATGTTTTTTAGATAGCAATGGCGCACCCTCGAGCGGTGCGCCATTAGTATGTTTATTATTATTATTTTTGTTGCTATTTTTTAATATTTTTTATAAAAATAGTAATATTTTTTTATAAAAACAGTAATATTTTTTATGAATATTAAAAAATATTATCAAATTTGTTATTTGAAAATATCATCAAATGGGGGTGCTCGGTGGCGGTGGAGCGGGGGAGGGTGCGGGGGGTGCTCGGCGGCGGTGGGTCGTCGGCGGCGGTGGAGCGGGGGAGGGTGCGGGGGGTGCTCGGCGGCAGTGGGTTGTCGGCGGCGGTGGAGCGGGATAGGGTGCGGAGGGTGCTCGGCAGCGGTGGAGCGGGCCAGGGAGGGTGCGGTGGGTCGTCGTCGGCGGTGGAGCTAGCGGGGGAAGGTGCGGGGGGATCGAGATCGAGATGGAGGGGGATAGCGATCGAGATGGAGGGGGATAGAGATCAAATTTGAAAAAATATTCATGAATTCAAAAAGTGCCCATGAAATTTAAAAATATTCATGTGTTCAAAAAGTGCCCATGTAATACAATCGAGAAATGAAGACTACGATTTAAATACAATTAATCTTAGCTAGCTATCTGTCCCAGGTTACTAATGGCGCACCAGAGACAAATGCGCCATTAGTAACCCTTGTTACTAATGGCGCACCAGCTTGATGTGCGCCATTAGTAGTTTTGCAACAAAAAAAATAGTGGTGCACTGTGTAGGAGGTGCGCCATTACTAGTTAAACTAGTAATGGCACACTACTCCCTGGTGCGCCATTAGAATTTTTGGAAAAATAATAAAAAAAATTGTTACTAATGGCGCACTGTGGGTCTGGTGCGCCATTAGTGTCTACCACACTAATGGCGCACCGACTCATGGTGCGCCATTACTATATAGTAGTGACGCACCACATGTCCGGTGCGCCATTAGTGGCCATATCATCTATAGCCCTTTTCCTAGTAGTGGCTCACGAAGACCTAGGGCAATTTGAGGAAGCCCATCATTGGAATATACAAGCCAAGTTCTATAATGAAAAATTCCCACTAGTATATGAAAGTGACGAAATGAGAGACTCTCTACTATGAATATCATGGTGCTACTTTGAATCACAAGTGTGGTAAAAGGATAGTAGCATTGTTCCTTCGCTCTTTTTCTCTCATTTTTTGGGGCCTTTTCCTTTTTTATGGCCTCTTTTCTTTCTTTCTTTTTTTATTTTTTGTCCGGAGTCTCATCCCGACTTGTGGGGGAATCATAGTCTCCATCATCCTTTCCTCACTTAGAACAATGCTCTAAAAATGATGATCATCACACTTTTATTTTCTTACAACTCAACAATTACAACTCGATATTTAGAACAAAATATGACTCTATATGAATGCCTCCGGTGGTGTACCGGAATATGCAATGACTCATGAGTGACGTGTATGAGAGAATTATGAACGATGACTTTGCCACAAATACGATGTCAACTACATGATCATGCTAAGCAATATGGCAATGATGGAGTGTGTCATAATAAACGAAACGGTGGAAAGTTGCATGGCAATATATCTCAGAATGGCTATGGAAATGCCATAATAGGTAGGTATGGTGGCTGTTTTGAGGAAGGTATATGGTGGGTATATGATACCGGTGAAAGGTGCGCAGTATTAGAGAGGCTAGCAATGGTGGAAGGGTGAGAGTGCGTATAATCCATAGACTCAACATTAGTCATAAAGAACTCATATAATTATTGCAAAAATCTACAAGTTACCAAATAAAAGTATTACGCGCATGCTCCTAGGGGGATAGATTGGTAGGAAAAGACCATCGCTCGTCCCCGACCGCCACTCATAAGGAAGACAATGAATAAATAAATCATGCTCCGACTTCATCACATAACGGTTCACCATACGTGAATGCTACAGGAATCACAAACTTTAACACAAGTATTTCTCAAATTCACAACTACTCAACTAGCACAACTTTAATATCACCATCTTCATATCTCAAAACAATTATCAAGCATCAAACTTCTCATAGTATTCAACACACTCATAAGAAAATTTTATTATTCTTGAATACCAAGCATATTAGGATTATTTAAGCAAATTACCATACTATTTAAGACTCTCAAAATAATCTAAGTGAAGCATGAGATATCAATAGTTTCTATAAAACAAATCCACCACTGTGCTCTAAAAGATATAACTGAAGTACTAGAGCAAAACTATATAACTCCAAAGATATAAGCGAAGCACATAGAGTATTCTGACAAATTCCAAATCATGTATGGCTCTATGAAAAGGTGTGTACAGTAAGGATGATTGTGGTAAATTAGCAAATAAAGACTCAAATAATACAAGACGCTCCAAGCAAAACACATATCATGTGGCGAATAAAAATATAGCTCCAAGTAAAGTTACCGATAGAAGTAGACGAAAGAGGGGATGCCTTCTGGGGCATCCCCAAGCTTTGGCTTTTAGTTGTCCTTAGATTATCTTGGGGGTTCCATGGGCATCCCCAAGCTTAAGCTCTTTCAACTCCTTGTTCCATAATCCATCAAATCTTTACCCAAAACTTGAAAACTTCACAACACAAAACTTAAGGTAGAAAATCTCGTGAGCTCCGTTAGCGAAAGAAAACAAAAGACCACTTCAAGGTACTGTAATGAACTCATTATTTATTTATATTGGTGTTAAACCTACTGTATTACAACTTCTATATGGTTTATAAACTATTTTACTAGCCATAGATTCATCAAAATAAGCAAACAACACACGAAAACAGAATCTGTCAAAAATAGAATAGTCTGTAGTAATCTGTAGCTAGCGCAAGATATGGAACCCCAAAAATTCTAAAATAAATTTTTGGACGTGAGTAATTTATCTATTAATCATACGAAAAAATAATTAACTAAATATCACTTTCCAAATAAAAATGGCAGCAGTTCTCGTGAGCACTAAAGTTTCTGTTTTTTTACAGCAAGATATCAAGACTTTCCCCAAGTCTTCCCGACGGTTCTACTTGGTACAAACACTAATTAAACACAAAAAACACAACCAAAACAGAGGCTAGATAAATTATTTATTACTAAACAGGAGCAAAAAGCAAGGAATAAAAATAAAATTGGGTTGCCTCCCAACAAGTGCTATCGTTTAACGCCCCTAGCTAGGCATAAAAAGCAAGGATAGATCTAGGTATTGCCATCTTTGGTAGGAAATTCTTCAATGAGGAATCTACCATCCTTAGGAATTTTTTTCTTTTTAGTTATTATCAAACTTTTAGGCACAATATTGAAAAATTCATTTGTAACAAATGGTTCCTTAATGATAGCAACAAGATTGGGATGAATACTTATAGATTTTAGATCCGCAGTTTCCTTACTAGAGGATTCACCCTTATTTTTAGGAACATACATAAGCTTGGCAATTTTAGTAGGAGGACTTGGAGTATTCTTTACGGAAGAAAAAGCGGTTCCCAAGTTGGTGATGATACCCTCAAGTTTATCGATTCTAGTGGAATCATGATTTATTTTCTCATTAACTATGGGTTCCTTCTCTTTAATATTTTTCAAAGTGACTCCTACTTTAGATCCATATTGAGAGATTCAGTTGTGGATCTTTTTATCCAAATTTTCAATTGACTCTATGGTAGCAACCTTGTTTTCAATAATTTCGAGCCTTTGCATTACATGCTCCAAAGTTAATACAGTTTCATTAACCAAAAGAGGTGGTGAGCCAAATAAATCTATCATAGCATTATAAGAATCAAAAGTGTGGCTACCCAAGAAATTCCCTCCGGTAATGGTATCAAGGACATATCTGTACCAAGGAGCAACGCCTACATAAAAATTGCGAAGAAGAACGGAAGTAGAGTGCTTCCTGGTAGATCTATTTTGAGCATTGCAAATTCTATACCAAGCGTCTTTTAGATTTTCTCCCTCCCTTTGTTTAAAATTTAGAACTTCATTCTCGGGAGACAACGGAGAAGATAGAGGACTCGCCATGACGACAAGTAAATGGAAAAGAGGCAAATATAGAAAGAGAGGGAGGATAGAGAGAGAGGGCGAATAAAACGACAAGGGTGAAGTGGGGGAGAGGAAAACGAGAGGCAAATGGCAAATAATGTAATGCGGGAGATAAGGATTGTGATGGGTACTTGCTATGTTGACTTTTGCGTAGACGCCGGAAATGGCTCGTTGTTGGAAGTCAAATCTTGACTTGCACGAACCTCCCTAGCAACGGCGCCAGAAATTCTTCTTGCTACCTCTTGAGCACTGCATTGGATTTCCCCAAAGAGGAAGGGATGATGCAGCAAAGTAGCGTAAGTATTTTCCTTAGTTTTTGAGAACCAAGGTATCAATCCAGTAGGAGGTTGCACGCGTGTCCCCTAGTACCTGCACAAAGCAAATTACTCCTCGCAACAAATGCGATAAGGGGTTGTCAATCCCTTCACGGTCACTTACGAGAGTGAGATCTGGTAGATATGATAAGATAATATTTTTGGTATTTTTATGATAAAGATGTAAAGTAAAATGAAAGCAAAGTAAAAAGCAAAGGAAATAACTAAGTATTGGAAGATTAATATGATGAAGATAGACCCGGGGGCCATAGGTTTCACTAGTGGCTTCTCTCAAGAGCATAAGTATTCTACGGTGGGTGAACGAATTACTGTTGAGCAATTGACAGAATTGAGCATAGTTATGAGAATATCTAGGTATGATCATGTATATAGGCATCACGTCCGAGACAAGTAGACCGACTTCTGCCTGCATCTACTACTATTACTCCACTCATCGACCGCTATCCAGCATGCATCTAGAGTATTAAGTTAATGAAAACAGAGTAACGCCTTAAGCAAGATGACATGATGTAGAGGGATAAATTCATGCAATATGATAAAACCCCCATCTTGTTATCCTCGATGGCAACAATACAATACGTGCCTTGTTGCCCCTACTGTCACTGGGAAAGGACACCGCAAGATTGAACCCAAAGCTAAGCACTTCTCCCATTGCAAGAAAGATCAATCTAGTAGGCCAAACCAAACTAATAATTCGAAGAGACTTGCAAAGATAACCAATCATACATAAAAGAATTCAGAGAAGATTCAAATATTGTTCATAGATAGACTTGATCGTAAACCCACAATTCATCGGTCTCAACAAACACACCGCAAAAAGAAGATTACATCGAATAGTTCTCCACAAGAGAGGGGGAGAACATTGTATTGAGATCCAAAAAGAGAGAAGAAGTCATCTAGCTAATAACTATGGACCCGAAGGTCCGAGGTAAACTACTCACACTTCATCGGAGAGGCTATGGTGTTGATGTAGAAGCCCTCCGTGATGGATACCCCCTCCGGCGGAGCTCCGGAACAGGCCCCAAGATGGGATCTCGTGGATACAGGAAGTTACGGCGGTGGAATTAGGGTTTTGGCTTTGTATCTGATCGTTTGGGGGTACGTAGGTATATATAGGAGGAAGGAGTACGTCGGTGGAGCAACAGGGGGCCCACGAGGGTGGAGGGTGCGCCTCGGGGGGGGGGGGGTAGGCGCGCCCCTACCTCATGGCCTCCACCTTTATTTCTTGATGTAGGGTCCAAGTCTCCTGGATCAAGTTCGGTGAGAAAATCACGTTCCCGAAGGTTTCATTCCGTTTGGACTCCATTTGATATTCTTTTTCTTCGAAACCCTAAAATAGGCAAAAAAACAGCAATTCTGGGCTGGGCCTCCGATTAATAGGTTAGTCCCAAAAATAATATAAAAGTGGATAATAAAGCACAATAATGTCCAAAACAGTAGATAATATAGCATGGAGCAATCACAAATTATAGATACGTTGGAGATGTATCACCTATGCAACAACATGGCTAGCCACCTCCAAGACCTTGCCTCTACCTGGCTGCCTCGAGCCCTTCACTTCAGGCACACCAGTTGGCTATGCTCCTGCTGACTTCTGTCACGTGCCACGACCAAGTCCGAAGACCGCACTGGATTCACCAAGTATCGCACCAAACTCCAAGTGCAATGGTAACCCGTGAAGACCCCTGGGCGCCAAGTTCCTCTTATAGAGCGTCAAAGTGTACAACGACCCGTGTACGACCACCACAACGAGCATCAAGTACCACCGACCAGAGGCCATGATTTTTTGCCAAGTCCTTGATGACCCCAAATGCTAAGACCGGACTAACAAGTACCCCAAGAACCTATGTACCACTACCATCAAGAAGACTTCCCATGGATGTCAAGTTCCTCACCGCGACAACATCTACGGAATATGTATGACTATGAAACATGTACCGCTACTTCTGTAACATCCCAAATTTTCAACTTGGAATGTTTTACAATTATAGCTAAGCATCTATGCATTTTGTTTGAATAGAGTGGCATTTGGAAAATTCAGATGCATTTGAGTTTGATTTGAATTTGGATTCGAAATGGCATTTGAATTTCATCTCAAAATCCTTGACAAATACTTTGTTCAAAAGTATGAGAGGAGCTAACATGACACTCCAAAAAGTCAGAAGAAAATAATGCCAAAAGTTTTTGAATTCAAATAGGAGTTCAATTGGAGTTTTCAAAAAATGTTTTTATAAAATTTTGATTTTGCCTCTAAAAATAGTTCATCTTGTAGGTTTTATTTTTCTGAATTTTTTGATATATATGTCCTACATAAAACTATTTTTATTTTCCCTATATTTTTTTCTCATTGTCTTATTTGAAAAAAAAACTCGGCGAGCTGGCCAGGCCAACCGGCCCAGCTAGCACCCGAGCCAGGCCCCGCCAGCCGCTGCGGCCTGCCCTGCCCCGCACACCTCTCTCGCGCTCGGTCGCCCGACTGTAGCCTCCCTCCTCTCGCTCATCGACACGGAGACCCCACCCCATCTTCAACCTCCCGCAAGATATGCGTGCATATCTTGCACGCACTGACGACGGCCGCGCACCCGATCTCGTTAAACCCTAGTACGAGACTTCGCCTCACCATCCATAGAAAATCAGACACCCTTGAATTTCTGCATCGCCTGGACATCCTCGCCGGCGCCGACGACGACCAGAGCCCCGCCGCCCACCGGTCTCTTCTTCCCTCCCACGCCCAGTTCTTCTCTGTAAGCATGAGTGCTCCTCCTCTATTTGCTCCTGTTTTTGTTCTTCTTTAGATCGAATCATTATGTTAGATTAGATCGGTTTAGTAGATCGTTTTTTTCTTCATTAGATCGGTTTTTACTTCGGTTAAGTTATGGTTTAGTCTAGACCGGCCCGACCGGATAAAGCACATGTGTATGTTTTGCTAGTTATCGCCCGAGCGTTTGATAGCTACAGATTGCACCCCTAGGCCCAATAGCGCCCATTTTATTTTTTTAGTATTTTCGTTTCTGTTTTTAACACAGAAAAGTTCCAATCTTGCAAAATCGATATCTCCTAGGATATTTAATATTTTATTTTGATTCTTTTTGCTCTAGATTGGAATTTTCCTAGAGTTTATGAAGATATCAATTTTGGGCCTGTTTGAAGTTTTGAAAGTTGATTTACATGAATTTTATTCAAACCACTAAATTTGCAATATCTTGAGCTAGGATTAATATTTGTTAGTGATTCTTTTTGCTACTGATTTATTATGACCTTATCTATCAGTAGGTTTAGTTTGGTGAATTTTATAATTTATTAAAATTAGTTTATCACGAAAACAGTACTCTTTTGCTTTTTTATACCTTTGTTGCTATTTCTTTTCTTTTAAATTGCTTAAAATTATTTCCTTTTTGTTCTTTTTGACATGTTCAGATTAGTTCTGTAGATTAACAGTAGCAATTTTATTTATAGAAAAATATATATTTTAGTAGCTCATTTTCTTTTGTTTTTACTAGGAAAACTATTTTAGGCATATTAGGAGTTTCATAAAAGGTTTTAAAACGATTCTTTTTGCATAAAATTTATTTGTTGTTTCATTTCTATTGTTTAGCAAAAACCTTATTTTTGTTCTGTTAAAGAAAATTTTAGTAGTAGAAAACTATTTTTATAGCTTGTTCTACTTGCATTAAAAACTTTGCTTTGAGTTTATTGTTTTCCTTGGTTTTGTGTTGTTTTTTCTTTTGTGTGATTTGATGATTGTATGATAATTACTTTTACTTGCTTCTATGTTATTATGTTGTATGATGGTATGATTATTATGCTTTGTTTGTTTTGATAGAGTACCTGGAGTGTGAGGCCTGTTACTACGAGTCTTTAGCGTTCGAAGATCGTAAGCAAGGCAAGTCTTTGATCATGAAATTTTATTACCTATGTTTTATTGCATTAGTAATATTCCTCTCCACCATGCATGCAAGTAGGAGAAATTGAATCAAGTCTTGAGTGGTATCATGTGGTAGGTTGACCCAAATCCCTAGGTCACCATTGCCCGGGACATTGTAGTTTATTATGCTATACTCGTAGACGGCGTTGGTTGAGTGATTCATATGGGAGATTTGAGAGTCAAGATGTTGACAGCCTCAAGATTTCAAGATGCTCAAGATGGACTTCAAATTCACTATTGGGTCAAGGACGATGGACGAGTGCCCTGGAGCACCCAGGGGTTGACCCAGGGATGCATGGAGAAGCGCCAAGACATCTTGCGGAAAGCTTCACCCTGCCACGAAGAGACGGATGGATAAACCTTGACCGGAAGCTTACTTGTGCAGCCGCAAGCCATTATGGGCTCTGGCTTGGTCGACCCTAGGCGCGACTCTGGACGGACGGTGCCAGCAGATGTAGAAGAACGATAGGTTATGGATGGGCACTAGCAGTGGCCCAGAGGATCCCTACGGAAGAACCTGTTTCGTTCGTCCCATCTTCAAACACCATGCAGTGTGAAGACTCAAAGGAGGGAATGGTTCTTGCGGGTAAAGTGCACAAGACTTTACAGAGTGGAAATCTAATCGACCAGCCGTGTCCGCGGTTACGGACAACCGAGCCTCTGGAATTGGAGTTATCGGAAATCTCGACACCAAACATATTTTATCAACCGATGGGTATTTAATGATTTCAGGTATGAGACACTGGTTGGCAGAACCATCTCAATAACCACCAATATTTTGTAGTAATTGCAAGCAAGTCGTTTTGTTGTAGGAAAAAATGGCTTTTTGGCAAAAACTTAAACTTAGAGCCCCACAGCCAAATTGCATATAGAGTTAGTATTTTATTATTGTTCCCTCTCTATGACTTGCTAGCATATTCCATAATGCTGACCTACACGGCTGCAACGTCCTATGTTGCAGAGGAGTTTTCTGACCAGGAGTGAGGCTACAATCCACGCTCGGTGATTGCCCTATGGAGTTAGATGGACTAGCTTATCGTCTATGCTTCCGTATTTAGTTTTTTTCTCATGAGTTGGCCTTCGGCCGAATTTATTCTCATGTAATAAAGACTTTATATGAGAATCATGTAATAAATTAGGTGTGATTGAACTTTGATATTTTCATCAATGTACTGTGTGTGCCAACATGATCTTGAGATGGTACAAATACACACAGACTTGACCGATTTTGTGTTGGGCGCTACAACTTCCCAGGACGACCCCTGAACATCTACTTCCGTTGATGACTCGGTCTGCCCCAAAACGCATGCTCTGAAGGTATATCGCCGAGATGGCCGCCAGTGGGCGAACACTTGTGATGTATGAGATGCACTGCTTTTTTGCATTGTATGCGATTTGTCACTTGCACATCCCTCATTTTGCACCGCCGTCCGCACGTGGGAACCTGATAATCGGGATCACCCCACCATCTTACACGCTCATGCCACCCTTCTTTTTCACCGGTGTCTCAAAGAGTTGTCAGATCATCGGAATGTTCCTGTGGCACCATTTCCGTTATCGCCACCATGGCACCCTTTCTTTTCGTCATGGCAACAAAAATGCTCTATACCATCCTTCATGTCAACATTTTCATACAATTTGCATCAACTTGAAAATATCATCCTCATGCATATAATAACTCACAAACTGTGCATCATAATAAATCATGTCATATATGTAAAATACTTAGAATTTCATGTAGTTTCATAATATGCAAATTTCATCCATGATAAAAATGTTCGAAATTGTTGTTCACATTAATTTGCATAAATGACATGTTAAAATGGTTTATTTCATAACTAAATAACCATAACTTAACATGGTGCCCTTTATTTTGCAGTTTAACAACTTTGAAATTGTGCTTTAGGCAGAACATTAGCAAATTCAAAAATAACATGTGGGGATTTTCTGGAATTGTTATTTGCTGTTTCCGGCCTCATTTAAACTTGCCTAAATAGGTTGTGTACATATGCTTCACCTCTTGTCATGTTTAATAGCATTTAATCTTGTCATATACATAAACGGGAGTGAACTAAATATTTGGGTGTGAAGTTTTGTCAATATGTAACTCATTGCATATTGAGCTTCACTTAATTTGTAGTATTTGGTTGTTGCATTTTCCCATGTCATGCCTTTTAAAACCGAACATGCATCATACAAGGTTGTGCATCATGCCATGATTATGCTTCTTTGTTTACCATGTTGTTTGCTTCTTTCCGCTTGTGCTTCTTCTCGATAGATTCCGGAAATGTTGCAAGTGTGAGGATTCGTTCGACTACGCTAGTTTGAGTACTTCATGGATTCGATCTTCTTCCTAGCGAAATTCTAGGCAATATGATCATTACCTTGGATATGACTACTATCTTTGCTTACTAGTTGTCTCGATACTATCACTATGTCTCGCTACCTACCACTTGTTTGTTAGCCTCCCAAATTGCCATGATAACCATCTAACCTCCACTATCCTTGCAAACCGTTGTTTGGCTATGTTACCGCTTTGCTCAGCTAGCCCCTCTTATAGTGTTGCTAGTTGTCAGTGTAGTTGCAGGTTGTTCCATGTTTGGGACATGTATATCATGGGATATCACAGTATCTCTTATTTAACTAATGCATCTATATACTTGGTTGTGTGTGGAAGGCTCCGTCTTTTGCCTGGTGTTTTGTTTCACTCATGCCGCCCTAGTTCCCGTCATACCGATGTTATGCTCCTTGATTTGTATTCCTTACACGGTTGGGGTTTATGGACCCCCCTTGACAGTTCGCTTTGAATAAAGATATTCCAGCAAGGCCCAACTTTGGTGTTAACATTTTCCTAGTAACAACTAAGACTCGCATAGGGACCTGCTAGCCCCTACGGATAATTAATCAACAAACTAAGCCAATGCTCCTCATGAGTGTTGGTCCAAACTAGGGAAACTTGTGGCGCGGCCTGGGGTAACTCATGGAATAGGTCGCTGTAAGCATAGCTCATCTATCGTGGCCTGAGACGATATACGCGCGACTACTATCAGGGTGTCGGCACATCGGGAGGTCTTGCTGGTTTTGTTTTACCAGTGTCGAAATGTCTTGTGCATCGGGATTCCTAGGACACTTTGGGCTATCTCGAGGTTGAGGTTTTCTAACGCTGATCATGAGAGTTTGTGATGGACTAAGTTGGGACACCCCTGTAGGGTTATATCTTTCAGAAAACCGTGCCCGTGGTTATGTTGCGACTTGGAAATTTATAATATCCGATTGTAGAGAACTTGACACTAAATTTAGTTAAAATACACCAACCGCATGTGTAATTGTGATCGTCTCTTTTCTAGGGAGTTCAAGAAGAGAACACAATTTGGTTATGAATGACTCGTAAGTAGGAGTTCAGGATCACTTCTTGATCATATTAATTTTGCGCCCGATTTTGTGTAGTTTACCCTTATTCTTGTACTCATAAGTTAGCCACATACAAATGCTTAGTGCTTGTTATAACCTCACCACTTATTCATTCCATACCCATTAAGCTTTGCTATTTTTGATACATGTGTTAATGAGATTGTTGAGTCCTCGTGGCTCACAGATTACTACAACAACAGGTGCAGGTACAGTAAAGCGATTATTTGACTTGAGAGCGATGCATGCTTGTTTTGTCTGGAGTTCTTCCTCATCGTCGATCATAGGATGGGTTCTCGGTTGGCAGCCTGGGATTAGCAGGGTGGGTGTTGTTCTTCGTTTTCATTTGTTTTCATATGTAGTCGGATCTTGCGCTTTTGTATGATGATTGCTATGTATTAATGTATTGATGTTTTCCTGTTGTAGCTTGTGGCGAGTGGAAGTCTTTATCTGGTATTCTCATCTATTCAGTACATGGTATGTTATAATGATATCCACCTTGTGAAGCATCTCTAACATCCGCTTCTATCCTCAGCAGGACTTTCAAGTCCCTTGAGGATAAGACTGCATATTGGGTGCGACAAATATAGTCCTAGATTGACGATTGTTCCTTTTTCTAGGGTGAAATTCTTATGTTGGCATAGTTTAAAGATTTATGCCCTCGTGATACTTACTGGTGTAGTTCCAGTTGTATTTTGCTATGGAATAGGTCAATATCTAGTCCCAATGGTATGGTTTGATTTAAGTTCGAATGGTGTACAATTACTGTATTATCATTCATTAGTGGTAGTTGTTTTTTCTCGAGTCAAATTGCTCCATTCATCTATGGCTGTTGTCTAATGAGTTGTGAAAAAGTGACTCAATTTGACGTTATTCAGGTTGTGATTTGATATAACTGTGAAGTACATGCTATCTCTAATATGTTTCAATTTAATTTAGACCGAGTAAATTCGTAGTTATCTCATAAGTTTTGTTGCTAGGACTGTTTGGATGATGATTTTATTCTTCTATTTCATTACATAATAGTATGCCTTCTGATGGCTTGTGTTTGTTGGTTGGTTTTTATAGCTAGAGCTATTAGGAACCTATTCGTTGGAGGAATTAATTCATCTATTTAAAAGCAGGAGGTAGACAAAGATTTTTTCAAAGATTGGGACGATTGAAGGTGTTAATTTCTTCAGTGATCAAACTTCTATTGACATCGACTTTGAGAAGCCCTACATGGGACATATTTTGGGGGCCGTAGGACCCAACATTCCTCTTAGAAATATAGTTTGGTGGGATCGGCGAAATTCATATGGGTTAATAAACCATGCATGGTTAATAAAACTTTAACATAAACAACAATTTGCATGCTTGTATGATGTAAAAAAATGTTGTTACCATGCTTAAATAAACTTATGATTATTTGTGTTGTGGTAGAGACGCTTTTCTTCATCAGGGTCATTTATTTTATATCTATTTGTGGCAGTGGAGTATATTATGCCAATGAGATATTGTACGCATTCCTTCTTTTTGAGTCATTTTGAACAGAGAAAGTTATTACTAACCAACTCGTTGAATTCAATTAAAAGGTGTCTGTGAAGACCACATTTTTGTGAGTATTTTTCTCAAGCGGAGGATAATCTGTTGAGAGCCGCCTACACACAAGGCGAAGCCGTCCCTGCCCAACCCTAAATATATATGAGTCCGGCCCCACAGGGAACGTGTGGAGAAGAATATGTCATGGAGAAGATAAGGTTGAGAGAGATTGCGGTGGGTGGCCCCACAATGAACGTGTGTCGAACAGAGGTGGAGGTGTATGGGAGGAAAAGATTAGCTGGTTGTGAGTTTATGGTTTTCCATCTTCGAGACATTTTAAAGAAGGAAAGTGTATGCATTATCACCCCCTAGATTTTAAATTGATGTGTCCATATAAAGGATATTATCTGGTAAGTATTTTTTTCAAGCGAAGGATAATCACATCGTAAAGAAACGACCCAAGCTGTGCATAGACTAGGCGCAACCGCACCTACCCCGCCACAATATATACGAGTCCGGCTCGTGGGTCGGTTCCCCTTTCCCCATTTCGGCCCCCGTCTCAGACATGCAGAATTTCCCGCATCATAATCAAGGCATTTGGTGATCTCTCCCTCCTCCAACCCCCACCATTGCTGATGTCGGAGCCACCGCCTGCAAAGATGGTGGAGGCCGCCGAGGCCGATAGAACATCAGCCTCCCTGGCCACCGAATGAATAAGAACCCTCCGACACAGGGGGTGCTGCCATCACGCCAGGGGCAGCCCATGAGATGAACATGATACGTCTCCAACGTATCTACAATTTTTCATTGTTCCATGCTGTTATATTATCAATCTTGGATGTTTTATATGCATTATTATGCTATTTTATATCATGTTTTTGGGACTAACCTATTAACTTAGTGCCTAGTGCCAGTTGTTGTTTCTTCCTTGTTTTTGTCTTTACAGAAAATGAATACCAAATAGATTCCAAAAGGAACAAAACTTTTTGACAATTTTTCTTGGACTGCAAGACACCCTGGAAGCTTCAGGAGGAGGCCAGAAGAGCCACGAGGTGGCCACAAGCTCAGGGGGCGCCCCAGGGCCCCCCCAAGCTTGTGGCCCCCCCGTGGCACTTCCAACCCTATTTTTTCTTCCATAAATACCCAAATATTCCCCGTAGACCAGAGGGCACACCAAAAATACTTTTCCACCGTCAAAAGTTTTTGTCTTCGTGAGATTCCATCTGGGGACCTTTTGCAGTACTCCGTGGGAGGGGGATTCGACCACGGAGGGATTCTACATCAACCTTGCCGCCCTTCCAATGATGTGTGAGTAGTTTACCATAGATCTACGGGTCCATAGCTAGTTGCTAGATGGCTTCTTCTCTCTCTTTGATCTTCAATACATTGTTCTCCTCTATGTTCTTCGAGATCTATTCGATGTAATCTTCTTTTGCGGTGTGCTTATTGAGATCCGATGAACTGTGGGTTTATGATCAGATTATCTATGAATATTATTTGAGTCTTCTCTGAACTCTTTTATGCATGATTTATATAGGTTTGTATTTCTCTCCGATCTATTGATTTGGCTTGGGCAACTAGATTGTTTTTTCTTGCAATGGTAGAGGTTCTTTGTGATGGGTTCAATATTGCGGTGCTCAATCCTAGTAACAGAAGGGGACATGATGAACAAAATATGCCCTAGAGGCAATAATAAAGTTGTTATTTTATATTTCCTTATATCATGATAAATGTTTATTATCCATGCTAGAATTGTATTAACCAGAAACTTGATACATGTGTGGATACATAGACAAAACACAGTGTCCCTAGTAAGCCTCTACTAGACTAGCTCGTTAATCAAAGATGGTTAAGTTTCCTAACTATAGACATGTGTTGTCATTTGATAAACGGGATCACATCATTAGAGAATGATGTGATGGACAACACCCATCCGTTAGCTTAGCATAATGATCGTTTAGTTTTATTGCTATTGCTTTCTTCATGACTTATACATGTTCCTCTGACTATGAGATTATGCAACTCCCGAATATCGGAGGAACACCTTGTGTGCTATCAAACGTCACAACATAACTGGGTGATCATAAAGATGCTCTACAGGTGTCTCTGATGGTGTTTGTTGAGTTGGCATAGATCGAGATTAGGATTTGTCACCCTGTGTATTGGAGAGGTTTCTCTGCGCCCTATTGGTAATGCACATCACTATGAGCCTTGCAAGCAATGTGACTAATGAGTTAGTCACGGGATGATGCATTACAGAACGATTAAAGAGACTTACCGGCAACGAGATTGAACTAGGTATGATGATACCGACGATCGAATCTCGGGCAAGTAACATACCGATGACAAAGGGAACGACGTATATTGTTATGCGGTTTGACCGATAAAGATCTTCGTAGAATATGTAGGAGCCAATATGAGCATAGAGGTTCCGCTATTGGTTATTGACCGAAGATGTGTCTCGGTCATGTCTACATAGTTCTCGAACCCGTAGGGTCCGCACGCTTAATGTTCGATGACGATTTGTATTATGAGTTATGTGATTTGATGACCGAAGTTTGTTTGCAGTCCCGGATGAGATCACGGACATGACGAGGAGTCTCTAAATGGTCGAGAGGTGAAAATTCATATATTGGAAGGTTATATTCGGACAGAGGAATGGTTTCGGGAAGTATCGGATAAGTTTCGGAGTACCGGGGGTTACCGGACCTCCCCGGGAAGTTAATGGGCCACACATGGGCCTTAGTGGAGGAGAGAGGGCCGACCAGGGAGTTAGTGCGCGCCCCCCTTGCCAATCTGAATTGGACAATGGATGGGGGCGGCGCCCCCCTTTCCCTCTCCTACTCCTCCTCTCTTTGCCTCTTTGCTATTCCGAAAAAGAAAAAGGAGAGGGGAATCCTACTTGGACTAGGGAGTCCTAGTAGGACTCCCCACACCCGGAGCGCCCCCTTGGGCCGGCCACCTCTCCTCCCCCATTTATATACGTGGGAGGGGGGCACACCAAGTCTTCTCTTAGCCGTGTGCGCTGCCCCCTCCATAGTTACACACCTTGGTCATATCGTCATAGTGCTGAGGCGAAGCCCTGCGCCGGTTACTTCAGCATCACCGTCTCCATGCCGTTGTGCTGACGCAACTCTCCCTCGTCCTCAACTAGATCAAGAGATCGAGGGACGTCATCGAGCTGAACGTGTGCTGAACGCGGATGTGCCGTACGTTCGGTACTTGGGTCGGTTGGATCGCGAAGATGTTCGACTACATCAACCGTGTTACTAAACGCTTCCGCTTTCGGTCTACGAGGGTACATGGACACACTCTCCCTCTCGTTGCTATGCATCTCCTAGATAGATCTTGCATGATCGTAGGTAATTTTTTGAAATAATGTGTTCCCCAACAGTGGCATCAGAGCCAGGTCTATGCGTAGATGTTATATGCATGAGTAGAACACAAATAGTTGTGGGCGATAATAGTCATATTGCTTACCACCAACATCTTACTTTGATTTGGCGGTTTTGTTAGATGAAGCGGCCCGGGCCGACATTACATGATCGCGTTCATGAGACTGGTTCTACCGACGTGCTTCGCACACAGGTGGCTGGCGGGTGTCTGTTTCTCCAACTTTAGTTGAATCAAGTTTGACTACGGCCGGTCCTTGTTGAAGGTTAAAACAACACACTTGACGAAAAATCATTATGGTTCTGATGCGTAGGTCAGAACGGTTCTTGCTAGAAGCCCGTAGCAGCCACGTAAAACATGCAACAACAAAGTAGAGGACGTCTAACTTGTTTTTGCAGGGCATGTTGTGATATGATATGGTCAAGACGTGATGAGATATAAATTGTTGTATGAGATGATCATGTTTTGTTAAAGTTATCGGCAACTGGCAGGAGCCTTATGGTTGTCTCTTTATTGCATAAGATGCAAGCGCCATATAATTGCTTTACTTTATCGCTATACGATAGCAATAGTTGCAAAAGCAATAGTTGGAGAGATGACCATGTGACGACACGGTGATAGAGATCAAGATGATGGAGATCATGGTGTCATGCCGGTGATGATGGATATCATGATGATGCTTTGGAGATGGAGATCAAAGGCACAAGATGATGATGGCCATATCATGTCACATATTTTGATTGGATGTGATGTTTATCCTTTATGCATCTTATTTTGCTTAGTACGGCGGTAGCATTATAAGATGACCCCTCACTAAATTTCAAGGTATAAGTGTTCTTGCTGAGTATGCACTGTTGCGACAGTTCGTCGTGCCGAGACACCACGTGATGATCGGGTGTGATAAGCTCTGCGTTCACATACAACGGGTGCAAGCCAGTTTTGCACACGTGGGATACTCGGGTTAAACTTCACAAGCCTAGCATATGCAGATATGGCCTCGGAACACTAAGACCGAAAGGTCGAACGTGAATCATATAGTAGATATGATCAACATAGTGATGTTCACCATTGAAAACTACTCCATCTCACGTGATGATCGGACATGGTTTAGTTGATATGGATCACGTGATCATTTAGATGACTGGAGGGATGTCTATCTAAGTGGGAGTGCTTAAGTAATATGATTAATTGAACTTTAGTTTATCATGAACTTAGTCCTGATAGTATGTTCATATCTATGTTGTAGATCAATAGCTCGCGTATAGCTTCCCCATTTTATTTATGATATGTTCCTAGAGAAAACTAAGTTGAAAGATGATGGTAGCAATGATGCGTACTAGGTCCGTGATCTGAGGATTATCCTCATTGCTGCACAGAAGAATTATGTCCTTGATGCACCACTAGGTGACACAACTATTGCAGGAGCAGATGAAGACGTTATGAACGTTTGACAAGCTCGGTATGATGACTACTTGATAGTTTAGTGCGCCATGCTTTACGGATTAGAACCAGGACTTCAAAAATGTTTTGAACGCCACAGAGCATATGAGATGTTACAAGAGTTGAAATTAGTATTTCAGACTCATGCCCATGTCAAGAGGTATGAGACCTCTGACAAGTACTTTGCCTACAAGATGGAGGAGAATAGCTTAGCCAGTGAGCATGTACTCAGAATGTTTGGGTACTACAATCGCTTGAATCAAGTAGGAGTTAATCTTCCAGATAAGATAGTGATTGACAGAGTTCTCTAGTCACTATCACCAAGTTACTAGAACTTCGTGATGAACTATAATATGCAAGGGATAACAAAACGATTCCCAAGCTCTTCACGGTGCTGAAATCAGCGAAGGTAGAAATCAAGAAAGAGCATCAAGTGTTGATGGTTAACAAGACCACTAGTTTCAAGAAAAAAGGGCAAGGGGACGTCAAGAAGAAAGGGGACTTCAAGAAGAATGGGAAGCAAGTTGTCACTCTCGGGAAGAAGCCCAAAGCTGGACCCAAGCCCCAAGCCTGAAACTGAGTGCTTCTACTGCAAAGGAAATGGTCACTGGAAGTGGAATTGCCCCGGATACTTGGCGGATAAGATGGCAAAGTGAACAAAGGTATATTTGATATACATGTTATTGATGTGTACTTTGCTAGTGTTTATAGCAACCCCTCGGTATTTGATACTGGTTCAGTTGCTAAGAGTAGTAACTCGAAACGGGAGTTACAAAATGAACAGAGACTAGTTGAGGGCGAGGCGACGATGTGTGTTGAAAGTGATTTCAAGGTTGATAAGATCAACATCGCACACTCCCCTTACCTTTGGGATTATTATTGGAGCTGAATAAATGTTATTTGGTGTTTGCGTTGAGCATGAATATGATTGGATCATGTTTATTGCGATACGGTTATTCACTTAAATCAGAGAATAATTGTTTTTCTATTTACATGAAGGAAACCTTCTGTGGTCTTACATCCAATGTAAATGGTTTACTGAATCTCGATCGTAGTGATACACACATTTATAATATTGATGCCAAAAGATGAAAAGTTGATAATGACAGTGCAACATATTTGTGGCACTGCCGTTTAGGTCATATTGGTGTAAAGCGCATGAAGAAACTTCATGCAGATGGACTTTTGGAATCACTTGATTATGAATCATTTGATACTTGTGAACTATGCCTCATGGGCAAGATGACTAAAACTCCGTTCTCCGAAACAATGGAGCGAGCCACTGACTTATTGGAAATAATACATACTGATGTATGCGGTCCAATGAGTGTTGAGGCTCGTGGCGGGTATCGTTATTTTCTAACCTTCACAGTTGATTTGAGCAGATATAGGTATATCTACTTAATGAAACACAAGTCTGAATCATTTTGAAAAGTTCAAAGAATTTCAGAGTGAAGTGGAGAATCATCGTAACAAGAAAATCAAGTTTCCGCGATCTGATCGCAGAGGCGAATGTGTGAGTTATGAGTTTTGGCCTTCATTTAAAACAATGTGGAATAGTTTCACAACTCATGCCACCTGGAACACCACAGCGTAATGGCATGTCCGAATGCCGTAGCCGTACTTTATTAGATATAGTGCGATCTATGATGTCTCTTATCGATTTACTGCTATCGTTTTGGGGGTTATGCATTAGAGACAGCTGCATTCACGTTAAATAGGGCACCATCTAAATCCATTGAGACGATGCGATATGAACTATGGTTTGGCAAGAAACCAAATCTATAATTTCTTAAAGTTTGGGGTTGCGATGCTTATGTGAAAAAGTTTCAAACTGATAAGCTCGAACCCAAATCGGAGAAATGCATATTCGTAGGATACCCAAAAGAAACTGTTGGGTACACCTTCTATCACAGATCCAAAGGCAAGATATTTGTTGCTAAGAATGGATCCTTTCTAGAGAAGGAGTTTCTCTCGAAATAAGTGAGTGGGAGGAAAGTAGAACTTGATGAGGTAATTGTACCTTCTCCCGAATTGGAAAGTAGTTCATCACAGAAATCAGTTCTAGTGATTCCTACACCAATTAGTGAGGAAGCTAATGATGATGATCATGAAACTTCAGATCAAGTTACTACCGATCCTCGTAGGTCAACCAGAGTATGGTCCGCACCAGAGTGGTACGGTAGCCCTATTCTGGAAGTCATGTCACTAGACCAGGACGAACCTATGAACTATGAGGAAGTGATGATGAGCCTAGATTCCGCGAAATGGCTTGTGGCCATGAAATCTGAGATGGTATCCATGTAAGAGAACAAAGTATGGACTTTGATTGACTTGCCTGATGATCAGAGAGACATTGAGAATCAATGGATCTTCAAGAGGAAGACGGATGCTGATAGTAGTGTTACTATATACAAAGCTCAAATTGTCGCAAAAGGTTTTTGACAAGTTCAAGGTGTTGACTACAATGAGATTTTCTCACTCGTATCGATGCTTAAAGTCTGTCTGAATCATGTTAGCAATTGCCACATTTTATGAAATCTGACAAATGGATGTCAAAACTGCATTCCTTAATGGATTTATTAAAGAAGAGTTGTATATGATACAACCAGAAGGTTTTTTCAATCCTAAAGGTGCTAACAAAATGTGCAAGCTCCAACAATCCATCTATGGACTGGTGCAAGCATCTCGGAGTTGGAATATACGCTTTGATGAGTTGATCAAAGCATATAGTTTTATACAGACTTGTGGTGAAGCCTGTATTTACAAGAAAGTGAGTGGGAGCACTACAACCTTTCTGATAAGTATATGTGAATGACATATTGTTGATCGGAAATGATGTAGAATTTTCTAGAAATCATAAAGGAGTGTTTGAAAGGATTTTTTCAAAGAAAGGCCTCAGTGAAGCTGCTTACATATTGGGCATAAAAATATATAAAGATAGATCAAGACGCTTGATAAGATTTTTCAATGAGTACATACCTTGACAAGATTTTGAAGTAGTTCAAAATGGAACAGTCAAAGAAGGAGTTCTTGCCTGTGTTGCAAGGTGTGAAGTTGAGTAAGACTCAAAACCCGACCACGACAAAAAATAGATAGAGAATGAAAGTCATTCCCTATGCCTCAGTCATAGGTTCCATAAAGTATGCTATGTTGTGTACCATACCTATTGTGTACCTCACCATGAGTTTGGCAAGAGGGTACAATAGTGATCCAGGAGTGGATCACTGGATAGCGGTCAAAATTATCCTTAGTGGAATAAGGATATGTTTCTCGATTATGGAGGTGACAAAGAGTTCGTCGTAAAGGGTTGCGTCGATGCAAGCTTTGACACTGATCCGGATGACTCTAAATCTCAATTTGGATACATATTGAAAGTGGGAGCAATTAGCTTGAGTAGCTCCGTGCAGTGCATTGTAGACATAGAAAATTTGCAAAATACATACGACTCTGAATATGGCAGACCCGTTGACTAAACTTCTCTCACAAGCAAAACATGATCACACCTTAGTACTCTTTGGGTGTTAATCACATAGAAATGTGAACTAGATTATTGACTCTAGTAAACCCTTTGGGTGTTAGTCACATAGAGATGTGAACTAATCACATAAAGATGTGAATTATTGGTGTTAAATCACATGACGATGTGAACTAGATTATTGACTCTAGTGCAAGTGGGAGACTGAAGGAAATATGCCCTAGAGGCAATAATAAAGTTGTTATTTTATATTTCCTTATATCATGATAAATGTTTATTATCCATGCTAGAATTTTATTAACCGGAAACTTGATACATGTGTGGATACATAGACAAAACACAGTGTCCCTAGTAAGCCTCTACTAGACTAGCTCGTTAATCAAAGATGGTTAAGTTTCCTAACCATAGACATGTGTTGTCATTTGATAAATGGGATCATATCATTAGAGAATGATGTGATGGAAAGACCCAACCGTTAGCTTAGCATAATGATCGTTCAGTTTTATTGCTATTGCTTTCTTCATGACTTATACATGTTCCTTTGATTATGAGATTATGCAACTCCCGAATACCGGAGGAACACCTTGTGTGCTATCAAACGTCACAACGTTACTGGGTGATTATAAAGATGCTCTATAGGTGTCTCTGATGGTGTTTGTTGAGTTGGCATAGATCTAGATTAGGATTTGTCACTCTGTGTATCGGAGAGGTATCTCTGGGCCCTCTCGGCAATGCACATCACTACGAGCCATGCAAGCAATGTGACTAATGAGTTAGTCACGGGATGATGCATTATAGAACGAGTAAAGAGACTTGCCGGTAACGAGATTGAACTAGTTATGATGATACCGCCAATCGAATCTTGGTCAAGTAACATACCGATGACAAAGGGAATGACGTATGTTATTATACGGTTTGACCGATAAAGATCTTCGTAGAATATGTAGGAGCCAATATGAGCATCCAGGTTCTGCTATTGGTTATTAACTGGAGATGTGTCTCGATTATGTCTACATAGTTCTCAAACCCGTAGGGTCCGCACGCTTAACGTTCGATGACGATTTGTATTATGAGTTATGTGATTTGATGACGGAAGTTTGTTCGGAGTCCCGAATGTGATCACAAACATGACGTGGAGTCTCGAAATGGTCGAGAGGTGAAGATTCATATATTGGAAGGCTATATTCGGACAGTTGAATGGTTTCGGGAAGTATCAGATAAGTTTCAAAGTACCGGGGGTTACCGAAACCCCCCGGGAAGTTAATGGGCCACACATGGGCCTTAGTGGAGGAGAGAGGGCCGACCAGGGAGTTGGCGTGCGCCCCCCTTGCCAATCTGAATTGGACAAGGGACTCCTCCACTCTTTCCCTCTTTGCTATCCCTAAAAGGAAAAAAGGAGATGGGAATCCTACTTGGACTAGGGAGTCCTAGTAGGAATCCCCACACCTGGCGCGCCCCCTTGGGCCGGCCACCTCTCCTCCCACCTTTATATACGTGGGAGGGGGGCACCCGAAAGGCACACCAAGTCTTCTCTTAGCCGTGTGCGATGCCCCCCTCTACAGTTACACACCTCGGTCATACCGTCGTAGTGCTTAGGCGAAGCCCTACGCTGGTAACTTCATCATCACCATCGCCACGCTGTTGTGCTGACAGAACTCCCTCGTGCTGAACTAGATCAAGAGATCGAGGGACGTCATCGAGCTGAACGTGTGCTGAACGCGGAGATGTCATACATTCGGTACTTGGATCGATTGGATCACGAAGACGTTCGACTACATCAACCGCGTTACTAAACACTTCCGCTTTCGGTCTACGAGGGTACATGGACACACTCTCCCCTCTTGTTGCTATGCATCTCCTAGATAGATCTTGCGTGATCGTAGGTAAATTTTTTGAAATACTGTGTTCCCCAACACATGACATGTATTTGTATTGTTGCCATTAAGGATAAAAAGATGGATTTTTTTCATATTGATTGGATCTATCCCTCTACATCATGTCATCTTGCTTAAGGCGTTACTTCGTTTTTGTTAACTTAATACACTAGATTTATGCTAGATAGCGGCCGATGTGTGGAGTAATAGTACTAGATGCAAGCAGGAGTCAGTCTACTTGTCTCGGACATGATGCCTATATACATGATCATTATGTTCAATATTGTCACAACTATGCACTTTTCGATCAATTGCTCAACCATAATTTGTTTACCCACCGTATGATTTCTTTCAAGAGAGAAGCCTCTAGTGAAAACTTTGGCCCCTGGTTCTATCTTTTATCATATTATTTTCTGATCTACAAAATCAAAAACCCCAAGAAACCTTGCTGTAATTTATTTATTTTTATTTTATTTTGCACTTTTATTTATCTTTTACATCTACCACTATGAGATCTCATCCTTGCAAGTAGCCATGAAAGGGATTCAGAACCCCTTTATCGCGTTGGGTGCAAGTATTTTTTTGTTTGTGCAGGTGCAATTATTGGACACTTGTGTGTTCCTCATACTGGATTGATACCTTGGTTCTTAACTGAGGAAAATACTTATCTCTACTTTGCTGCATGACCCTTTCCTCTTTATGGGAAAATCTACACATGCTCAAGAAGCACCAGAACACATCGTGGGTCGGCAACCTGCCCAGCACACGGGCGAGGACGACCTCAGTGCAACCTTTGCCCCGCACATAGCACTTGACTATATCGTGAGGCATGGTGACTCATGTAGGTATCCATTCGTCCTCTTTCGCTCCCTCGCCCAGTCATAGGCTACCCTCTAGGATCTCCACGGGTCCAATGTCAAGGGCTCCTTCATCTAGATCAAGTTTTCGCGACCAGTAATATCTCCACTTCCTTCTCGACCGCCCGAATAAGATCCAACCTTGTATCGCTACTGTGATCTAGCAGCAAGTTGTCACCCTACAATTAGAATTTTCAGGTAATTACGATTTTGGTGTGATTTGGCCTGACACACAAGAAGGAGAGTTATCATCCTGTGGTCTTGCTCTTTTATGTGGTTTGGACCAAGCCGGATGATATATGTTGTAACATAGTCCTAGATTGGTGATTGTTCCTTGTTCTAGGGTGAAATTGTTATGCTGGCGTAGTTTATAGATTTATGCCCTCATGATACTTACTCGAGTAATTGCAGCTTTAATTTCTATGAAATATGGAATAGGTGAATATCTAGTCCCTATGGTATGGTTTGATTTAAGTGTGAATGGTGTACAAATACTGAATTATCCTTGGTTAGTGGTAGTTGTTTATTTATCGATTCAAATTGCTCCATTCATCAGCTGTTGTTGTGTAATGGGTTGTGCACAAGTCATGAAATTTCATGGTATTCAGGCTATGCTTTGACATAACTATGAAGTGCATGCGATCTCTTATATGTTTCACTTTAATTTAGACAGAGTAAATTCATATCTATCTCACAAGTTTTGTTGTTAGGACTGCTTGGATGAGGATTTTAGTCTTCTATTTCATTACATAAATATTATTCCTTCTGATGGCCAGTTTTTGTTCCTTGGTTTTTATCGCTAGATCTATTCGGAACCTATGAATTGGAGGACATAATTCATCTATTTCAAAGTAGGAGGTAGACGAAGAGTTTCGAAAGACTCGAAAGATTGAAGGTGTTGATTTCTCTAGATATCAAACTTCTGCAAACTTCGACTTTGAGAAGTTAGAAGATGCCAGTTCTACCCATAAAGCCCTGAATGGACATAATTTGGGGAGGGGGGGGGGTCTCATGATGCAACATTCCTCTTTGGCGTATAGTTTAGTGGGACGGGCGAAATCCATATGAGTTAATCAACCATGCATGCTTAACAGAATATTAACATAAACAACAATTTGCCTGCTTGTCTGATGCAAAACATGTTGTTGCCACACTTTCATAAACTGATGATTATTTGTGTTGTGGTAGAGACACTTTCTTTCATTAGGGTCATTAACTTTATATCCATTTGTGGCAGTGAAGTATATTATGCCGATGAGATATTGTATGCATTCTTTATTTTGAGACGTTTTTAAGAGAGAAAGTTATCACTAACCAACTCATTGAATTCAATTAAAATGTGTCTACGAAGGCCAATTTTTTGCGAGTATTTTTCTCAAGCGAAGGATAATCTGATGCGAGCTGCCTACGCACAAGGCGAAGCCGTCCCTTCCCCGCCCGAAATATATACGAGTTCGGCCCCCACAGGGTATGTGTGGAGACGAATATGTGGTCGAGTGGATAAGGTTGTGGTGGGCGGGCCCCATGGTGAAAAACGTGTGTCGAGCGGAGAAGGAGGTGTACGGGAGGAAAAGATTAGTTGGTTGAAAAAAAGGTTTTCCATCTTTGAGACGTTCTAAAGAAGGAAAGTGAATGTGTTATCATTAGCTAAATTTAAATTTATGTGTCTATATAAAGTCCATTATTTGGTGAGTATTTTTTCAAGCGGAGGATAATCACCTCTTATAGAAATGGCTCAAGCCGCCCATAGACTAGGCACGACCGTACCTACCCTACCTGCAATATATACGTGTCTGACTCGTGGGCTGGTTCCCCTTTCCCGTTTCAGCCCCCGTCTCGAATAGCCAAAATTTCTCACATCCTAATCTAAGAATTCAGCGATCTATCCTTCCTCAAACCCCCACCACCACTAATGTCGGAGCCACCGCCCGCAAAGGGGGTGGAGGCCACCGAATCCGATAGACCACCAGCCTCCACTACAAAAAAACACTTTCGTGCTGATACGTGTTTCTCACAATAGGTCACGTTTTCTGTCATGCATGTACATTTGTGATGATTTTCAGATAGAAACCAAATAGTCATGCATGTACATTTGTGATGATTTTCAGATAGAAGCTATCATAGAAGTGTTCCATGACAATACTCAAATTATCATCACGGAAGTGTCCACTTCCATGACGATAAATGGCACGTCATGAAGTGTTTTCGTCAAGGGTAATCGATACATGGCATCCACCATAACGGAACACTGTTAAGCTGTCGGGTGGCGGCGTTGGATCCGATATTCCGTTAATAGCCTAGACCAATGGCAATTTTCCATGTGTAAAATTCTAATTTGCCAATGGAACCACGTGTTGCTCTAAGTTGTGACAAGTGTCATCCATCCAATGGACAAGACGAGCCTATGAAATGTCGACACGTGGAATGACCCAACAATGGCTCGTTTACATAAAAAGGTCAGCCCAATCAAAGTAAAACGATAGGCCAATTAATGGCCCCCTTGCACACGACCCATTTAGAGGCACAACTCGCAAGAATAGTGTAAATTTGGCCCATCACCAGCCCGTTGTGGATTTCTCATCATTGTAGCCCATGGTCACTTCTTGCTCATTAACAGTCAGCTATCTATTCGGGCCCAACTATGGCACGGTGTGTTTCTGCCCTATTTAAGGTCCTGCTACATTTGAGCCCATTTGTTCCCCGATGATACTCTCGACCCATAAATGACCCATGCTGGAATTGGGCCATTTTCGGCGAGGTCTGACTTTCGGCCTATTAGCGGCCCACTGTAGACTTGGGCCACTTCCAGCCGAATGTGATTTTCGGCCAGTTAAAGTCCGGCGCAACACATGGGCCACATGTGGCCTGACGTGACATCTAGCCTATTAACGGCCCATATTCTAGCCCGCCCACACTTTCGGCCTGTTAACGATTCGTGTAGTAGGTCGGCGCATTTACGGCCCGTGTTGACTTTCATCGTGTTAACGGCCTGCTGTGTTGACTTTTATGCTGAACTGGTTGAAGTTATTGGTTTCTCTGCCAAACTTTCTTGCTTTGCTAGACCAGGAAAGAGATTATGGTATATTCATGTTTTACACTAACAGAGCTGGGGGAGGGGCGTATTTTAGAAGACTTTAAGCTAAAGTTGTTGAAGTTATAGGTTCCTCTGCCAACTTTGTTGGTCTATAATAACCAAGAAAGAGATCATGGCTGATTCGGGTTTAAACTAATAGCATTGGTGGTATTTTAGAAGAATCCTAAGCTAAACTGGTGGAAGTTATAGGTTCCTGTGCCAAACATTTTTGGCCTTTAAGAATAAGGAAAGAGATGATGGCAGATTCATGTTTTAAACTAATAGCATTTGTATGGGGGTTATTTTAGAATACTTTTAAGCTAAATAGGTTGAAGTTGTAGGTTCCTTTGCCAAACTGTCCGAGTGTACAAGAACCGGGAAATAGATTATGATAGTCATGTTTTAAATTAATTGTGTTGGGTGGGGGTATTTTAGACGCTTTTGTGCTGAACTGGTTGAAGTTATTGGTTTGTCTGCCAAATTTCTTGGTCTGCAAGAACCAGGGAAAATATTATGAAATATTCATGTTTTAAACTAACAATTCTTAGGGGGGAGGGGATTATTTTAGAAGACTTTTAAGTTGAATTGGTTAAAGTTATAGGTTCCTCTACCAAACATTGTTGGTCTACAATAACTAGAAAAGAGATTATTGTATATTCGTCTTTAAACTAATAGCGTTGGGGGTGGTATTTTAGAAGACTTTTAAGTTGAACTAGTGGAAGTTATAGGTTGCACTGCCACTTGTTGGCCTTTAAGAACAAGAAAAGAGATCATGGCAAATTCATGTTTTAAACTAATAGTGCTTGGGTGGGGTTATTTTAGAAGATTTTTAAGCTAAATAGGTTAAAATTGTAGGTTCCTCTGCCAAGATTTGTTGGTCTACAAGAACCAGGAAATAGATAGTAGTCATATTTCTAGGTGGGGGTATTTTAGATGACTTTTATGCAGAGCTGGTTGAAGTTATAGGTTTCTCTGCCAAACTTTGTGGGCATGCAAGAACCATGAAAGAGATTATGGTATATTCAATTTTAAAACTAATAGCATTGGGGGCGTATTTTAGAAGACTTGTAAGTTGAACTTGTTGAAGTTATATGTTCTTCTGCCAAACTTTGTTGGTCTGTAATAACGAGGAAAGAGATTATGGTAGATTCATGTTTGAAATAATAACATTTGGGGGTATTTTAGAATACTTTTAAACTGAACTAGTTGAAGTTATAGGTTTCTGTGCTAACCTTTCTTGGTCTGCAAGAACCATGGAAAATATTATGATATATTCATGTTTTATACTAATAGAGCTTAGGGGAGGGGATTATTTTAGAAGACCTTTAAGTTGAATTGGTTGACGTTATAGGTTCCTCTACCAAACATTGTTGGTCTACAATAACTAGGAAAGAGATTATGGTAGATTCGTCTTTAAACTAATAGCATTGGGCGGTATTTCAGAAGCCTTTTAAGCTGAACTGGTGGAAGTTATAGGTTTCACTTCCAAACATAGTTGGCCTTTAAGAACAAGGAAAGAGATCATGGCAAATTCATGTTTTAAACTAATAGCGCTCGTATGGGGTTATTTTAGAAGACTTTTCAGCTGAATAGGTTGAAGTTGTAGGTTCCTCTGCCAAACTTTGTTGGTCTACAAGAAGCAGGAAATAGATTATGGTAGTCACATTTTAAACTAATTGTCTTGGGAGGGGGGGGGTATCTTAGACGACTTTTACGCAGAGCTGTTTGAAGTTATAGGTTTCTATGCCAAACTTTGTAGGCATGCAAGAACCATGAAAGATATTACGGTATATTTAGTTTTAAAACTAATAGCTTTGGGGGCGTATTTTAGAAGACTTTTAAGTTCAACTAGTTGAAGTTATAGGTTCTTCTGCCAAACTTTGTTGGTATGTAATAACCAGGAAAGAGATTATGGTAGATTCACATTTGAACTAATAGCACTAGGGAGTATTTTAAAAGACTTTTAAACTGAACATGTTGAAGTTATAGGTTTGTTTGCCAAACTTTGTTGACCTGCAAGAACCAGGAAACAGATCATGGCAGATTCATGTTTCAAACTAATAGCGCTCGGGTCGATGTTATTTTATAAGATTTTTATGTTGAACTGGTTAAAGTTACAGGTTTCTTTGCCAAACTTTGTTGGTCTACAAGAATGTGGAAAGATATTTATCGTAGATTCATGTTTAAGCTAATAACACTTGGCTATTTTATAAGACTTTCAAGCTTAACCATGCATTCTTAATAAAACATTAACATAAACAACAATTTTAGTGCTTGTATGATGTAAAAAATGTTGTTACCACACTTACATAAACTTATGATTATTTGTGTTGTGGTAGAGACACTTCTTTCATTAGGGTAATTAACTTTATATCCATTTGTTGCAGTGAAGTATATCATGCCAATGAGATACTGTATGCATTCTTTCTTTTTGGGACGTTTTTAAGAGAGAAAGTTATTACTAACCAACTCATTGGATTCAATTAAAATGTTTCTATGAAGGACACGTTTTTGTGAGTATTTTTATCAAGCAGAGGATAATCCGATGTGAGCCTCCTACGCACAAGACAAAGCCGTCCCCGCCCCGCCTGAAATATATACGACTCTATCCCCACAGGGAATGTGTGGAGAAGAATATGTGGTGGGGAGGATAAGCTTGCGGCTGGGTGGACCCCAAAGGGAACGCGTGTCGAGCGGAGGAGGAGGTGTATGGGAGGAAAATATTAGTTGGTTGAAAAAAGGGTTTTCCATCTTTGAGATGTTCTAAAGAATCAAAGTGTATGTGTTACCATCGGCTAAATTTAAATTGATGTGTCTCTATAAAGTCCATTATTTGGTGAGTATTTTTCTCAAGGGGAGGATAATCACCTTGTATAGAAACGGCTCGAGCCGCCCATAGACTAGGCACAATCGTACCTACCCCACCCGCAATATATACGAGTCTGGCTCGTGAGCCAGTTCCCCTTTCCCCATTTCGAACCCCGTCTCGGACAGCCAAAATTCTACACATCCTAATATAGGCATTCCTCAATCTATCCTTCCTCCAACCCCCATCACCACCGATGTTGGAGCCACCACCCACAAAGGGGGCAGAGGCCGCTGAAGCCGGTAGACTATCAGCCTCCACTACAAAAAAAACACTTTCGAGATGTTACATGTTTGTCACAGTAGGTCACATTTTCTGTCATGCATGTACATCTGTGATGACTTTCTGACAGAATCCAGATGGTCATACATGTGTTGTTGTAGAAGTGTTCCATGACAATACTCAAATTATCATCACAAAAGTGTCCACTTCCATGACGATAAATGGCACATCATGGAAGTGTTTTTGTCAAGGGTAAGCGACACATGGCATCCACCGTAATGGGTCACCATTAAGCTATCGGGTGGCGGCATTGGATTCGATAATCCATTAATAGCCCGGACCAATGGCAATGTTCCACGTGTAAAATTCTCATTCGGCAATGGAACCACATGTTGGCTCTAAGTTGTGACAAGTGTCATCCATCCAATGGATGAGACGAGCTTATGAAATGTTGACATGTGGCATGGCCCAACGGTGGCCGTTTACATAAAAAGGTCGGCCTAGTCAGAGTTAGCAGGGAAACCCATTAACGGTCCGCTTGCACACAACCCATTTACAGGTACGACCCGGAAGAATAGTGTAAATTTGGCCCGTCAATTTCTCATCATTGCGGCCCATGGCCATTTCTGGCTCATTAACAGTCTGCTATGTATTTGGGCCCAATTATGGACTGTTGTGTTTCTGGTTTGTTTAAGGTCTTGCTACATTTGGGCCCATTTTTTGTCCAATGATACTTTCGGCCCATAAATGGCCCGTGCTAGAATTGGGCCATTTTCAGCCAGGTCTGACTTTTGGCCTGTTAGCGGCCCACTACAGAGTTGGGCCACTTCTAGCCCGATGTGATTTTTGACCAATTAATGGTTGGCGCAACACATGGCCATATGTGACCCGATGTGACATTCGGCCTATTAATGGCCCACATTCTCGATGACATAACTCCAGCCCGCCTACACTTTTGGCCTGTTAAAGGCCGGTGTAGTAGGTCGGTGCATTTACGACCCGTGTTGACTTTCGTCTTGTTAACGACCCGCCATCTAAATGGGTCACCATGGGCATATGCTTTGGGTGTCTCTCTTCAGGACCAGCTTGCACTTGGTTGGATGGTGATATCACTGAGCGACCAAGTGGCTGTCTACTGATACGTCTCCAATGTATCTATATTTTTTTATTGTTCCATGCTATTATATTATCTATCTTGGATGTTTTATATGATTTTTGGGACTAACCTATTAACCTAGAGCCTAGTGCTAGTTTCTGTTTTTTCCTTGTTTTTGAGTTTTGCAGAAAAGGAATATCAAACGGAGTCCAATTGAGCTGAAAATTTATGGTGATTTTTTATGGACCAGAAGAAGCCCCAGAAGCAAAAGAGTTGGGCAAGAAGAGCCACGAGGCCTCCACAAGGGTTGAGGGTGCTCCCTACCCCCTGGGGGCGCCATCCGGTCTTGTGAGCTCCTCATGGACCTCCCTGACTTGTTTTTGCCGCCAAAAATTCCTATAAATATAGAAACACCTAGAAATAAACCTAGATCGGGAGTTCCGCCGCCGCAAGACTCTGTAGCCACAAAAACCAATCAGGAGCCCGTCCCGACACCCTGCCGGAGGGGGAAACCATCACCGGTGGCCATCTTCATCATCCTGGCGCTCTCCATGACGAGGAGGGAGTAGCTCACCCTCGGGGCTAAGGGTATGTACCAGTAGCTATGTGGTTGATCTCTCTCTCTCTCTCTCATGTTCTTGATTTGGCACGATCTTGATGTACCGCAAGCTTTGTTATTATAGTTGGATCATATGGTGTTTCTCCCCCTCTATCTTCTTGTGATGAATTGAGTTTTACCTTTGAGATTTCACTATTATCTGATTGAATACTATTCTGGATTTGAGAACACTTGATGTGTGTCTTGCGTGGGATACCCGTGGTGACAATGGGGTGTTCTATTGATTCACTTGATGTATGTTTTGGCACTCAACTCGCAGATTCCCGAGGTGACATTGGGGTAATCTATGCATAGGGGTTGATGCATATTTTCATCCTTGTTTCTCCGGTAGGAATCTTGGGGCACTCTTTGAGGTTCTTTATGTTGGATTGAATATTACGAATCTGAAGTTGTTTGATGCATATCGTATAATTGACCCATAGATACTTGTGGTGACATTGGAGTATCTAGGTGACATTAGGGTTATTGATGTGTGTCATATGGTGTTATTTTACTAAAACTCTAGGGTTGTTTGTGACACTTATAGGAATAGCTCAATGGATTGATCGGAAAGAATAACTTTGTGGTGGTTTCGTACCCTACAAGCAATTTCATCTTATGTTCTCTGCGATAGGAACTTTGGAGTGACTTTTGCTACACGTTGAGGGATTGCCATATGATCTAATTATGTTGTCATTGTTGAGAGAACTTGCACTAGTGAAAGTATGAACTCTAGGCCTTGTTTCCAAGCATTGCAATACCGTTTTTGCTCACTTTTACCACTTGCTACCTTGCTGTTTTTATATTTTCAGATTACAAAAACCTATATCTACCATCCATATTACACTTGTATCACCATCTCTTCGCTGAACTAGTGCACCTATACAATTTACCATTGTATTAGGTGTGTTGGGGACACAAGAGACTCTTTGTTATTTGGTTGCAGGGTTGTTTGAGAGAGACCATCTTCATCCTACGCCTCCCACGGATTGATAAACCTTAGGTCATCTACTTGAGGGAAATTTGCTATTGTCCTACAAAACTCTGCACTTGGAGGCCCAACAACGTCTACCAGGATAAAGTTGTGCAGTAGACATCATCTACCACCTTTGAAGTTGTGACTTCTACTACAATGTGCACCGATGCTAGCAGCACCTTCAATATGTTTATATGCATGGTACTTAACACCATCATCAACCTCCATTAAATGATAACAATGATTATATGGGTAAAGTTGGGGGGCTCGAAAAGTTTTACGTTTTCAAATGCCACCTCATTTTTTCTCTTATTTGTGTTGTTTCCCATGTTGGAAACTAAAGGGATAAAGAGCTATAGAAATATATGAAATTTAGCTCCAGTAAATGATAACAAGTCTTGTAGTCATTTAGTTTCTTTTTTTTCATGTGCTTTCACAAGGCACTGTTGACTTATTCACTTTCTTTTTATCTCTTTTTGATCCGATTTGGCTACTAGCACAACATCTTGGGCTGAAGTGGTTGAGTTCAACTTGTAGTTGCAATATGTTGAATAATAGAAACTAAGTCAATTATGTGATTCAGCTGTATCTTTCTGCATATCAATAATGGTCTAGGCCATTTATTATTTGATCCTATGATTGTGTTGGTGGCTTAGTTTTTATGTTTTTAGAAAAGCACAAATAGTATCAAATCTATCTAATGGAAGTTCAATCACTTCACATATGCACATGCTTATTTGCTGTTAATGGTATGTATTATCGCATCATCTCACTTGCCTAATAATGAATAGGAGCGACCTCATGCCTTACTACTCTCTAGCCTCCATCCACCTATGGAAAACCATGCTCCTGGTAAACTATTGTTTGAATACAGATATGGAATTTGTAAACCAAATCATGTCGTACAATATAATCCAGGGACCATTATAGTATTTTTATTTAGAGAAAACATTTGATAGGTGAGGATTTAGAAGAAGCAATTGATAGATAGGGCAAACCTTGCATATCCATAAAGAAATCCTTCTTGTGGGTCTTAGCTTTGATTTTTTGTGTAATACTGTATGTTTACACATGTTTATGAATTAGTATACTCTGTTTTGATAAGCCAAGAAAAGGCATCTAAGAGGTCTTGATATTTATGGGAAACATTATTATGAGTGACTGGTATATTACATAGTTCATGTATGCATTTATCATTGTGGTGCAAGCTACATTTTAGACTAAGAGGAGCAGCCTTTGGATCATGTTATCTTTCATATCTGATAAAAAATGATTCAGAGTTGAGTAACCTACATATGGTCTTCCAAAACATATCTTCTTATAAAATATGTATTTACTGAAGTCTTGAAGATTTTCATTTTATTGCTAGAGTTGGCCACGTAAAATCATATACATCTTAGTTCTTAACACTACAAATCCCAATTCAAAATGACAACCATGAATGCTTAATAGTTTTGTGTATATGAAAAATACATCCTAGCGTTGGGTGTAGTTACACCCATGTCGCATATATATATATGTATATAGTTTTTGGCCACCAGGCTTATGTGTTGGTTAAAAATGAACATTCAGTTGGTAATATAATGATTTTATTTGTGTTATATAGGTGAGGGATAATCTTGATCAATCGGAGCTTCTGGAACTGTGAGAGATTTTGAATCCCCACAAGAAGCCCATGAGTCTTACAAGTACCACATGCCACTTTGTCATTCAATGTCTTTGTTCGGACTTGTCAACTTGGGGATGACATGGACTTAGACATTCATGGCAGTGTAAGGACTTGCAAACTTTCGGTGTTTATGGCAGGCCGAGCTTCAACAATGTCCATAGTACCTTATGTTCACAGGACATGTTTTTTCTTTGTATGTTGATGCAATATGGTGTATTTTACGAGATATTTTTACATACTGACACATTGGTGTATCAATTTTAGTTCTATTTCACCGTGTTAGTGACACATTTTTTCTTTTGGTTCCGCTTCAGATACTAAAGGTTTCTTATCTGTGAAAAGGAAAGACACTTCAAGTTTTGTACGTAAGAGTAGGACATCGGTTTAGATTTCAGTTTTTCTAAGGGCTTTCCATATGTTTAGACTTTAGATTTTTTATTCTTCTCATAGTGATTAATAGTAACACAAGATGGAAATCCTTACAATGTTGTGCCCTACCGGAAACTCGTGTGATGGCCATCAACAATTTGAAGAGCTCTATGTGATAGTTTGAATGTAAGTAGTGTCCTTCTCTATGCATGTGTGCTTTTGTGTATTTTCAACTTTATTCTCTGTCTATGGAATGATTATATTAGCTTTGTACTATGCGTTCATTTCCATTGGTATCTTGATGCAAAGAAAATAACATTAATTGGCTAATAAGACTTTCCATGATACATGCTCATTATTTTATTAGTAATGTGGCTTCTATATTTACTTAGAGAAGAACTTCCACCATGTTTCTCGAATGTGCACAACACCTCCAGTCTCATGGCATATGATTTCAGCCATAGTTGTTCTCTAGATTGGGCATACATAAATAAATAACACTTTCAACTTGCTATAATCTACATGATAGTTTTTGCATTGATTACATAAGTGAAAGGCGGCTGACGCATGTCAGGCTACGGGGAGCTCATGGCACAATCACCAGCTTCAGCTACATCAATGCATCTTTAAGTCTCCTTGGAATTTGTACTCAACTCAAAATACAAAATATCAAGTGTATGCTCTTCATACATGAAATTGATGAAAGCTGAAATGCCTACTGCAATCCGATCGAATTACAGATCAAGAAGTTCAAGGAACAGCTCGCAAAAGCATGACCAGACATGTGTAACCTTTGCCTGGCACGGGGCCCGAGGAGTCTGAGCTCTTGGCTGTGGCTGCAAATAGGGCCCTGCAATTCATCAACAATGAGAAGTCGATGCTTGTTCCAATTGCTGAAGTCATCATGATGCAAGCTGATGCAATTGGGGTCCTCATTCCCTCTAGAAGATAGTAGTTCGAGACAGGTGAATTATTAGTTCAGATACAAGTGAATTCGGACATTTCTATACATATTTTTTTCTATTGTTGTGTGTTGGCATAATTATAGGCTACCATTTTAGATTTTATTGGTCGCTCTGCCTAGCATGAGTGGGATGCTTGTCCAAGTAAGGACAGTACCCAAGCACCGGTCCACCCACATACCAAATTATCAAAGTACCGAACGCGAATCATATGAACGTGATGAAAACTAGCTTGACAATATTCCCATGTGTCCTCGGGAGCGCTTTTCTCTATATTAGAGTTTGTCCAGGCTTGTCCTTTGCTACAAAAAGGATTGGGCCACCTTGCTGCACTTTATTTACTTTTGTTACTTGTTGCTTGTTACCAATTATGTTATCACAAAACTATCTATTACCACTTATTTCAGTACTTGCAGAGAATACCTTGCTGGAAACCGCTTATCATTTCCTTCTGCTCCTCGCTGGGTTCGACAATCTTACTTATCAAAAGGACTACGATAGATCCCCTATACTTGTGGGTCATCAAGCGGCGGCAGACGGGATCAATAGCGACGGGGTGGTCTAGTGAAGGCTCGCGGGTGGCTGGGGGCAGTGGTGCTAAGGGTCTAGGGGAGCGCGGCGCGCGAGGCCTTTGAGATGGTAGATGAGCATGTGGGGATTCGATGGCAACAGGAAACCTTGACACCGGTGGATGGCATAGTAGGAACTGGTGGCAGTGGGTTCCTATGCAGTGGCGGCGGCCACCGCAGGGAGGTTCATGTGGTGGGAGACATCGGCGCCACGCGGGGAGGCCGGGCCGTCCGAATTTTCTTTAATTGCAGGTCATTTGGAGTGGGGGGAAGAAGGGTTGGGTTGGGAAATTTTTTCTATATCTTTAGCAAATCGTTTCTGGAGTGGGAAATAACGGTCGGGTCTGGCATTTATTTTTTCCTTTTGGATCTTTAGTGAATCATTTTCTACCACTTATGGATGGCAGCAATGGTAATTGTTTTCCGGATCTTTAGCAAATCGTTTTTCGGGTTGGCGAACAATGGTCGGGTTGGGAAACTCATTTTTTGGGATCTTTAGTGAATCGATTTCTACCACTTATGGATGAGAGTGGTGTGTGATTGTTTTTTCGAATCTTTAGGAAATCATTTTCTGGATTGGTGAACAAGGGTCTGGTCGGGCAGCTCTTTTTTTCAATCTTCAATGAATCATTTTCTACCACTTTTGGATGGTAGTGGTGGGTAATTACTTTTTCTAGATCTTTAGCAGACCATTTCCTGGATTAGGGAACGAGGGTCGGGTCGGCAAGCTTTTTTATGGATCTTTAGACAATCCTTTTCTACCACTCATGGTTGGCAGTGGCGAGTAATTGTTTTTTCTAGATTTGTAGCAAATCGTTTTCCTGATTGGGGAACAACGGTCGGGTCGGGCAACTCTCTTTTTTCTGTATCATTAGCAAATCGTATTCTACCACTTATGGATGGCAGTGGTGGGTAATTGTTTGCAACTTCATGGGCAATGTTAGGATGGACAGGCAGAAGCATGAATCCCTTTATCAGTGTTCATGAAAACATTCTGGTAGTGAAGTATATTATGGTTATTTGTGTTGTGGTAGAGGCACTTTTGTTTATTAGGGTCAGGGCGGATAGGTAGAAGCACGCACCACAAATACATAAACTTATGATTATTTGTGTTTTGGTAGAGACACTTTATTTTATTAGGGTCATTTACACTATTTCTATTTGAGGTAGTGAAGTATATTATGCAATGAGATATTGTATGCATTCCTTCTTTTGAGACATTTTTAAGAGGGAAAGTTATTACTAACCAACTCCTCGAATTAAATCAAAAGGTGTCTATGAAGGCCATGTTTTTGCGATTATTTTTCTCAAGCGCCCATAATCGGATTCGAGTGGCCCATGCTCACGGCAAAGCCATCCCTTCCCCACTCGCAATATATACAGGTCCGGCCCCACAACGCACTTATGGAAAACAATATGTCGTGAATAGGATAAGGTTGGGAGAGTTTGCGGTGGGCGGGCCCCATAGGCAATGCATGTCCAGCATAGGAAGAGGTGTACGGGAGGAAAATATTAGTCGGTTGAAAAAGGGTATTCCATCTTTCAGATGTTTTAAAGATGGAAAGTGTATGCATTATCATCTGCTAAGTCCCAAATTAATGTGTCTATATGAAGGCCATTATCTTGTGAGTATTTTTCTCAGTGGAGGATAATAACCTCACATAGAAATGGTTCAAGCCGCCCACGGACTTGGCGTAGCTGTTCCTACCCTGCCCCCCAATATATGCGAGTCTGGACCATGGGCTAGTTCCCCTCTCCCTGTTCCGGTCCTCATCTCAGACAACCAGAATTCCCAGCATCCAAACCTAGGCGTCCGACGATCTCTCCCTCCTCCCACCCCCACGGCCGTTGATGTCATCAGAGCCACCACATGCAGAGGTGGCAGAGGCCACTGAGGCCGCCGAGCCATCGGCTTCCTCACCGAAGGAAGCAAAACCTGTTGGCACAAGGGGTGCTATCGCTGTGCCAGGGGGAGACCATGAGGCAAACACTCTATGCATCGGCAACCTGCCCACACACACGGATGAGGACGACATTACTATGGCCTTCGCCCTACATAGGGCGCCTAACAACGTCGTCATGCGGGGTGACTCCAGTAGCTACGCCTTAGTCCTATTTTTCTCACTAGTTGAGTAATAGGGTTCCCTCAAGGCACTCTATGAGTTCAAGGTCAAGGGCTCCATCATCTGGATAATCTCTCCTCTCCCTTCTCCACTGCCTGGATCAGCTCCCACCTTGTATCGCCCTGTGATATGGCTGCAGGTTGTCACCCTGCGACGTGATTTTTGGGTAATTACGGTTTCAATGCATGTGATATGGCATGGCAGCTCACGAGTGGGAGATTTATCATTTCGTGCTCTTGCCCTATTATACATTTTAGGTAGTGTCGGCTGATATATGTTTTTAGATAGTTCTAGATTGGTAATTGTTCTTGCTCTAGGGTAAAAAATGTATGCTGGTGTTGTCTAAAGATTGATACCCTCATGATACTTACTGGTGTAATTCTAGCTTTGATTTGCCATGGAATAGGTCAATATCTAGTTACTATGGTATGTTGTATTTAAAGTTTGAATGATGTACTAATACTGAATGATCCTTGGATAGTCACAGTTGTTTATTTCTTGAGTGAAATTGCTCCATTCATGTGCTACTGTTGTGTAATGAGTTGTGTACGAGTGACACAATTTGCTGTTATTTGATGTCTACTACACAACCTTCTTCTTGTAGACATTGTTGGGCCTCCAAGTGCAGAGGTTTGTAGGACAGTAGCAAATTTCCCTCAAGTGGATGACCTAAGGTTTATCAATCCGTAGGAGGCGTAGGATGAAGATGGTCTCTCTCAAGCAACCCTGCAACCAAATAACAAAGAGTCTCTTGTGTCCCCAACACACCCAATACAATGGTAAACTGTATAGGTGCACTAGTTCGGCGAAGAGATGGTGATACAAGTCGTATATGGATGGTAGATAAAGGTTTTTGTAATCTGAAATTATAAAAACAGCAAGGTAACTAATGATAAAAGTGAGTGTAAACGGTATTGCAATGATAGTAAACAAGGCCTAGGGTTCATACTTTCGCTAGTGTAAGTCCTCTCAACAATACTAACATAATTGGATCATAAAACTATCCCTCAACATGCAACAAAGAGTCACTCCAAAGTCACTAATAGCGGAGAACGAACGAAGAGATTATGGTAGGGTATGAAACCACCTCAAAGTTATTCTTTCCAATCAATCCATTGGGCTATTCCTATAAGTGTCACAAACAGCCCTAGAGTTCGTACTAGAATAACACCTTAAGATACAAATCAACCAAAACCCTAATGTCACCTAGATACTCCAATGTCACCTCAAGTATCCGTGGGCATGATTATACGATATGCATCACACAATCTCAGATTCATCTATTCAACCAACACAAAGGACCTCAAAGAGTGCCCCAAAGTTCTACCAGAGAATCACGAAGAAAACGTGTGCCAACCCCTACGCATAGGTTCATGGGCGGAACCCGCAAGTTGATCACCAAAACATACATCAAGTGAATCACGTGATATCCCATTGTCACCACAGATATCCATGGCAAGACATACATCAAGTGTTCTCAAATCTTTAAAGACTCAATCCGATAAGATTACTTCAAAGGGGAAACTCAATTCATTACAAGAGAGAAGAGGGGGGGGGAGAAACATAAGATCCAACTATAATAGCAAAGCTCACGATACATCAAGATCGTATCACCTCAAGAACATGAGAGAGAGAGAGAGAGATCAAACACATAGCTACTGGTACATACCCTCAGCCCCGAGGGAGAACTACTCCCTCCTCGTCATGGAGAGCACCGAGATGATGAAGATGGCCACCGGAGAAGGATTGCCCCCTCCGGCAGGGTGCCAGAATGGGTCTAGATTGGTTTTCGGTGGCTACGGAGGCTTCTGGCGGCGGAACTCCCGATCTAATTTTTGTTCTGGAAGTTTTAAGGTATATGGAGTTATATAGGCAGAAGAAGCACGTCAGGGGAGCCACGGGGGCCCCACGAGGTAGGGGGCGCGCCCTAGGGGGGGCACCCCCCACCCTCGTGGGCAGCTCCTGTATCTTCTGACGTGGGGTCCAAGTCCATCAGGTGTGTTTCCTTCCAAAAATAACTTCTCTAGTTGATTTCGTTCCGTTTCGACTCCGTCTGATATTCCTTTTCTTCAAAACACTGAAATAGGCATAAAACAACAAATCTGGGCTGGGCCTCCGGTTAATAGGTTAGTCCCAAAAATAATATAAAAGTGGATAATAAAGCCCAATATTGCCCAAACAGTAGATAATATAGCATGGAGCAATCAAAAATTATAGATACGTTGGAGACGTATCAAGCATCCCCAAGCTTAATTCCCGCTCGTCCTCGAGTAGGTAAATGATAAAAAAGATAATTTTTGATGTGGAATGCTAGTTGGCATAATTTCAATGTAATTCTTCTTACTTGTGATATGAATATTCAGATTCGAAAGATTCAAGACAAAAGTTCATATTGACATAAAAATAATAATACTTCAAGCATACTAACTATGCAATCATGTTTTCTCAAAATAACATGGCCAAAGAAAGCTATCCCTACAAAATCATATAGTCTGGCTATGCTCCATCTTCACCACACAACATATTTAAATCATGCACAACCCCGATGACAAGCCAGGCAATTGTTTCATACTTTTGATGTTCTCAAACTTTTTCAATCTTCACGCAATACATGAGCGTGAGCCATGGATATAGCACTATAGGTGGAATAGAATGGTGGTTGTGGAAAAGACAAAAAGGAGAAGATAGTCTCACATCAACTAGGCGTATCAATGAGCTATGGAGATGCCCATCAATAGATATCAATGTGAGTGAGTAGGGATTGCCATGCAACGGATGCACTAGAGCTATAAGTATATGAAAGCTCAACAAAAGAAACTAGTGGGTGTGCATCCAACTTGCTTGCTCACGAAGACTTAGGGCACTTGAGGAGGCCCATTGTTGGAATATACAAGCCAAGTTCTATAATGAAAGATTCCCACTAGTATATGAAAGTGACAACATAGGAGACTCTCTATCATGAAGATCATGGTGCTACTTTGAAGCACAAGTGTGGTAAAATGATAGTAGCATTGTCCCTTTTATTTATTTATTTGGCCTTTCTTTTTTTTTTGGCCTTTCTTTTTTTGGGACAATGCTCTATTGAATGATGATCATCACACTTCTATTTATTTACAACTCGATGATACAACTCGATACTAGAACAAAGATGACTCTATATGAATGCCTCCGGCGGTGTACCGGGATATGCAATGAATCAAGAGTGACAAGTATGAAAGAATTATGAATGGTGGCTTTTCCACAAATACAATGTCAACTACATGATCATGCTAAGCAATATGACAATGATGGAGTGTGTCATAATAACCGGAACGGTGGAAAGTTGCATGGCAATATATCTCGGAATGGCTATGGAAATGCCATAATAGGTAGGTATGGTGGCTGTTTTGAGGAAGGTATATGGTGGGTTTATGGTACCGGCGAAAGTTGCGTGGTACTAGAGAGGCTAGCAATGGTGGAAGGGTGAGAGTGCGTATAATCCATGGACTCAACATTAGTCATAAAGAACTCTCATACTTATCGCAAAAATCTAGAAGTTATCGAAACAAAGTACTAGCGCATGCTCCTAGGGGGATAGATTGGTAGGAAAAAACCATCGCTCATCCCCGACCGCCACTCATAAGGAAGGCAATCAATAAATAAATCATGCTCTGACTTCATCACATAACGGTTCACCATACGTGCATGCTACGGGAATCACAAACTTCAACACAAGTATTTCTCAAATTCACAACTACTCAACTAGCATGACTCTAATATCACCATCTCCATATCTCAAAACAATTATCAAGTATCAAACTTCTCATAGTATTCAACACACTCATAAGGGAATTTTATTATTCTTGAATACCTAGAATATTAGGATTTTAAGCAAATTACCATGCTATCAAGAATCTCAAAATAATCTAAGTGAAGCATGAGAGATCAATAGTTTCTTCAAAATAAAACTACCACCATGCTCTAAAAGATATAAGTGAAGCACTAGAGCAAATGACAAACTACTCCGAAAGATATAAGTGAAGATCAATGAGTAGTCGAATAATTATTCAACTATGTGTAGCGACCAGACCTCAAACAGTCTGATCTCTGTGCTCCAGTGTCATCCCTGGATCAGTAATGCTGACACCACACAGTACTCGGAGGATTTATAGCAGAGTAGCAATCACACACTTATTACATCAAGTGTCTCAAAAGAGAACTTATTACAATAAATATGGCTTAAGGCAATCTAATAACGATAACAGCGGAAGGCTTGGAAGATAAGTGAGTCCATCAACTCCAACGGCATCACTGAGTATAGAACCACGACCTAAAAACTCCTTAATCGTCGTCTGAAAAGTCTGCAACATTAACGTTGCAGCCCAAAAACGGGTCAGCACATGGAATATGCTGGCAAGGTAACACATAGAGAATAATGGAATGCAACAGCTATACTATATGCATATTTGGCTGGTGGAAAACTCTATGGTTACAGTTTTTGCGTAAAGCCAATTTTCCCTACTTCAAAGGAATAAATTAATTACTATCATGGTGGTTGTTAAACATTGAGAATGGTTGACAGCATTCTCAATCCCAATTAAGTAACATCATTAAAACCCATCAAAATTAATTTAGAGTAACATGTTGAGATTCACATGAAAATCCAGGTACTAGATACTCAAGATTATCCATAACCGGGGACACGGCTAACCATGATTAGTTTGTTACACTCTGCAGAGGTTTGCGCACTTTTCCCCACAAGACTCGATCGCCTCCATTTGGTTTCTCGCACTATAGGGTGTTTGAGAAGACGGATGACCGAGACATAGTCTTTCAGAAGCGCTAGCACCTTACGATCGGGTAGACCGTACCACCTACATCCCCTACATCTGCTAGTCTACCACTGTAAGAGTTCGCACAACTTAGTCAACTATGCCAGAGCCCATAATGGCTTGTGGCTGCACACGGAAGTTTCTAGTATGAATAATCTCATGATCCCTTTGAGCCCGGGTGGCGGTCCAAAAGAAAACAGGCAAGTCCTGGAAACCCCAGGTGCCTCAATCCACCTAGATGTGTGTTAGGTTGCCACCTTAGTTAAACCATTAATTAACAATCTCACATCTGTCATGGATATCACTCACCCAATCCACGTCTACTAGTATAGCATGGCATAATAAGCAAACGTAGAAGTAACTCCCAAAGGCTTGATAATAAACAGGTAATAGGTACTACCTCATCTACTTCCCATCCCACAATTTAATTATATCCTAATCATGCAATGTGTGAGGATTGATCTAATGCAATAAAACTGGGTTGTAGAAAAGGTATGATCAAAGTGTTACTTGCCTTGCTGATGATCCGCGAAACCTAGAGATTCGAAGTAACAGGCAGCGCACTCCGGGTATTCTATCACAGACAAACAAACAAGCATACAATAAGTACTCATCTAATGCACAGGTAAAACTCAAATAGAAGATCTAACCAGAAAGTTCAACTTAAGAACCCTGGTTTGCAAAAAGAATCAAATCAAACGAAGCAAAAGAAATCAAACGGCGAAAGAAAACAACTTCGTTCTAGTAATGTGGATCTAGGGCAAATTTTACAGTAGCAAAAACATGTTTAAGTTGATTATTCGGAAAGAGGGTTTCAAGACGGAACTCGAGGCGCTTGAATCGCCTGATTCCGATAAACGAGCGAAAAGTTATACTAAAACGAAAATCGGATCAGAAATCGCGATCAGAAAATAACCGCGGAAAATCCGACGAAAAAGGAAAACGACGAACAGTTTTTTTTTAAACAGCACGGAAAACGAGGCAGCGAAGAACCTCGGGCGGCGCGCAACTCCGGCGGCGGCGGCGGCTACGGGCTAGGGTTTCGGTGCGGCGCGGCTATGGGCCTGGGGCACCGGCGCCTCGCTATTTAAAGGCGCCCCGGGCGGAGTCCCGCTCGGGTACAGCCCATAGTCGGTTTCACGTTTTTTTATAATTCCACTCGCAAGAAAAATAAAAAGAAATACTAAACTGACTCCAAAAATCACGAAATAAATTTTGCCAGGTTTCTAAAATCAAGCCCGATAAAGTGAACATTTATCTGGGCCCAAACTACAACTTTGAAAAACGCACATTTTTCCTAAATTCAAATAAAAATACCGAAAAACTCCGAAATAAGTCTTATTTGATTTTTTATTAAATCCTCAATATTTCTATATTTTGGGAAAGTCATTTTATTCCCTCTCTCATATTTTTGTAATAGAAATAATTGATGATAAAATAAATAAAATCAAATGATCCTGTTTACATAATTTGAGAAAACTCAAATATGTAAATAACGAAATCCCCAACTCTCTCCGTGGTTCCTTGAGTTGCTTAGGATTTTCTAGGATCAAAACCAAAAGCAAAATAAAATATGATATGCATGATGATCTAATGTATAACATTCCAAATTGAAAATTTGGGATGTTACAAACCTACCCCCCTTAAGATGAATCTCGCCCTCGAGATTCGGGTTGGCTAGAAAATAGGTGAGGGTGGTCCTTGAGCAAATCTTCCTCTCGCTCCCAGATGGCTTCATCCTCCGTGTGGTGGCTCCACTGAACTTTGCAAAACTTGATAACCTTGCTACGAGTAACTCGGCTGGCAAACTCAAGAATCTTGACTGGTTTCTCCTCATAGGTCAAATTGTTATCCAACTGAATTGCTTCCAATGGCACTGTGTCTCTCAAAGGTATGTCAGCCATCTCCGCGTGACACTTCTTCAACTGAGAAATGTGGAACACATCATGCACTCCTGTTAATCCTTCTGGAAATTCCAACTTGTAAGCCACTTCTCCCATACGCTCCAAAACTCAATATGGTCCTACAAATCGTGGCGCTAACTTCCCCTTAACTCCAAAGTGCTTAATCCCTCGAAGTGGGGACACTCGAAGATAAGCTCTGTCTCCGACCTCATAAACTGTCTCCTTGCGTTTAAAATCTGTGTAGCTCTTCTGCCTGGACTGGGCTACCTTGAGCCTATCTCGAATCAACTTCACCTTCTGTTCAGAGTCCTTAATCAAATCTGGTCCAAACAACATGCGGTCTCCAACTTCGTCCCATGACAACGGTGTCCTGCACCTTCTTCCGTACAGAGCTTCGAAAGGGGCCATCTTCAAACTGGTCTGATAGCTATTATTGTAAGAGAACTCTGCATATGGCAAATTATCGTCCCAACTAGATCCATAATCTAGCGCACAAGCTCTCAGCATATCCTCCAAAATCTGATTGACTCTCTCAGTCTGTCCATCTGTCTGCGGATGAAAAGCTGTACTAAATTCTAACCTAGTACCCAAAGTCTCATGCAACTGCTTCCAGAACTTTGAGGTAAACTGGGTTCCTCTATCTGATACGATGCTCCTCGTAACTCCATGCAAACATACGATCCTGGTCATGTATATCTTTGCCAACTTAGCACTGGTGTAAGTGGTCTTTACTAGGATGAAATGAGCTACTTTCGTCAATCGATCGACTACAACCCAAATCGAGTCATAGCCTGAACGAGTCCTTGGTAATCCCGTGATAAAATCCATGCCTAGCTTATCCCATTTCCATTCGGGTATCGGCAATGGTTGCAACAATCCTGCTGGCTTCTGATGCTCTGCCTTTACTCTCTGACATACGTCACAAACTGCTACATACTCTGCAATATCCTTTTTCATTCCGGTCCACCAGAAAATATCCTTCAAATCCAAATACATCTTGGTATTTCCTAGGTGAATCGAATACGGTGAATCATGTGCCTCTTGCAGAATCAACTTCCTGATTTCCGGGTTATTGGGCACGTAAACACGGTCTTCAAACCATAGGGTGTCGTGTTCATCCTCACGAAATCCTTTAGCTTTTCCCTTGCTCAGTTTCTCCTTTATAGCGGCAATCTCTTTGTCAGTTTTCTGAGCTTCTCTGATTCTGTCCATCAAGGTTGACTGAATTTCCAATGTTGCTACATAGCCTCTCGGAACTATTTCCAAACATAGTTCACGAAGATTTTCTGCTAACTCCTTGGGTATTTCTCCCGTCATTAATGTATTGACATGGCTCTTATGGCTTAATGCGTCAGCTACTACATTAGCCTTTCCAGGATGATAATGTAATTTCATATCATAATCTTTGATAAGCTCCAACCATCTCCTTTGTCTGAGGTTCAACTCCTTCTGTGTGAAAATGTACTTCAAACTCTTATGATCCATGTACACCTCACAATGATTTCCAATGAGGAAATGTCTCCATGTCTTCAATGCATGCACTACGGCTGCTAACTCCAAATCATGCGTAGCATAATTCAATTCGTGAGGCTTCAGTTGTCGTGAAGCATACAAAACAACTCTCCCTTCCTGCATAAGCACTGCTCCAAGTCCTCGACGTGAAGCATCGCAATACACCTCATAATCCTTGGTCTGATCTAGCAAAATCAACACTGGTGAGGTAACCAAACGTTTCTTCAATTCCTGAAAACTTGCCTCACACTCATCAGTCCATTTGAACTTAGTATCCTTCTTCAACAACTCCGTCATAGGCCTCGCAATCCTTGAGAAATTCTCAATAAACCTCCGGTAGTATCCTGCGAGTCCAAGAAAACTCCGGATCTCTCCAACTGTTGTTGGTGCTTCCCACTTGGTCACGGTTTCAACTTTAGCGGGATCTACTGCTATACCTTCTCCAGATATAACGTGTTCGAGGAATCCTACTTCCTTCAACCAAAACTCACATTTGCTGAACTTGGCATATAATTGATGTTCTCTGAGCTTTCCAAGTACCGATCGCAAATGCTCCTTATGCTCCTCTTCATTCTTCGAATAAACCAGGATATCATCAATGAACACTACGACGAACTTATCCAAAAACTCCATAAACACTTTGTTCATCATGTTCATAAAATAGGCAGGTGCGTTAGTCAGTCCAAATGACATAACGGTATACTCATACAGCCCATACCTGGTGGTAAAAGCTGTCTTCGGAATATCCTATTCTCGAATCTTCAACTGGTGGTATCCTGATCGCAAATCGATCTTGGAAAACACTTTAGCTCCTTGTAATCGATCAAACAGATCGTTGATCATTGGTAGTGGGTACTTGTTCTTGATCGTTACTTCGTTCAATCCTCGATAATCAACAACCATTCTTAACGATCCATCCTTCTTCTCCACTAGAAGTACTGGTGATCCCCAAGGCGAAGAACTTGGGTGAATGTAACCTTTTTCCAGTAACTCCTTAATCTGCTTCTTAATTTCCACCAAATCTTTTGCTGGCATCCTATATGGTCTCTTTGATATTGGCCCAGTGCCTGGCAATAGCTCAATCAAAAACTCAATGTCTCTATCCGGTGGCATGCCTGGCAACTCTTCAGGAAATACATCAGGAAAATCCTTTACCACTGGTACTTCGTCCTGCACAACTCCTGTTAGGCAATTTACTTGTGTCCTCTTTGGTACATGCCGGGATACATACTTGATCCTTCTCCCTTCTGGTGTGGTAAGCAAAATTGACTTACTAGCACACTCAATATTCCCTTCATACTTTGATAACCAATCCATGCCTAATATCACATCCAATCCTTGAGATTCCAATACTACTAGGTCTGAGGGAAAAACATAGTTACCAATCCTTAATGGTAAATCCGGGGTCACGTCTCGGAGGCATCTGAGGGTTTAGAAAAGATGAGATATAAGAATAGAGAGGGTCTAAAGGGAAAACACTACCCATATGCACATGAGGCAAAAACAAACAATTCACTTCATTCAATCAAACAAAGGCATACAATCGATCTAGCTATCGCAAAAGTGCTCGGACTACTATATTTACATGGTGGACTACTACTACTGGTGAGGTGGTCTACTAGAAATATTCTACGGTTGTAGACTCCATGATATCTGCTCCAGCTTCATCAACATAGTTATCATCGCTACTATCTGCTTCCGAGTCGGTGCCGTCGATGATGATGTAGTCTTCCGGGCTAATCTCCTTGGGTTCTTCGTCTTCATCTACTGGTGTCGGGCCTCCCATAAATATTCCAATCTTCTTGATCAGATCGTCATTCTTCTCCACCAATACTTCAATTTCTTCTTCATAATCTTCACGTGTAGCCTTGAGTTCTTCCTCCAGTTCCTTGATTCTAGTCTTAGCCTTCTTCAGATCTATCATGTCGGCGCACATCTGATTCTCCTGTCGTCGAATGTGCTGGTTTAACTCCTGAATAAAAGCTGCAATTGATCTATCTTTCCTGGTGCTGATCATCTCCCAGTGTTCATCTCGGCGCCCACAAATCTGGTAGATAGTATCCTTAAGATCCTTGCGGTAGACTTCTCCAATGCGTCCCATGGCGATGTGTGCTACCATGCTCTTTCCTAGACTCCAAGTTGGTGCATCAAAAGAAAACTCTATGGGCTCAGTGACTGGCATGAACGTCCTTCCTGAAACTTGAACTTGAATCATCCAGCGCTCTTCTTCAGGTAAGGTGGCGTTGTAGGTTCCCGTGAAGCTTGGTACTCCTATGTTCAGGTATCTAGTGACTTCCTTCATGTGGCGTCCAAAGGGTGTATCTTCGTCCGGTTGGGTGAACTTGTTGCTTGCATCCGCCATCCTAAAGAGTAGAAAAGATGAGAAGTCAGAAGAGAGGAGAGTGAGTAGTGATCTAGGTCTTTAGCTTAGTGGTCGTGTCCTACAGTCAGCGTGTGCTCTGATACCATCTCTGTAGCGACCAGACCTCAAACAGTCTGATCTCTGTGCTCCGGTGTCATCCCTGGATCAGTAATGCTGACACCACACAGTACTCAGAGGATTTATAGCAGAGTAGCAATCACACACTTATTACATCGAGTGTCTCAAAAGAGAACTTTTTACAATAAGTATGGCTTAAGGCCATCTAATAACGATAACAGCGGAAGGCTTGGAAGATAAGTGAGTCCATCAACTCCAACGACATCACTGAGTATAGGACCACGACCTAAAAACTCCTTCATCGTCTGAAAAGTCTGCAACATTAACGTTGCAGCCCGAAACGGGTCAGCACATGGAATATGCTGGCAAGGTAACACATAGAGAATAATGGAATGAAACAGCTATACTATATGCATATTTGGCTGGTGGAAAGCTCTATGGTTACAGTTTTTGCGTAAAGCCAATTTTTCCCTACTTCAAAGGAATAAATTAATTACTATCATGGTGGTTGTTAAACATTGAGAATGGTTGACAGCATTCTCAATCCCAATTAAGTAACATCATTAAAACCCATCAAAATTAATTTAGAGTAACATGTTGAGATTCACATGAAAATCCAGGTACTAGATACTCAAGATTGTCCATAACCGGGGACACGACTAACCATGATTAGTCTGTTACACTCTGCAGAGGTTTGCGCACTTTTCCCCACAAGACTCGATCGCCTCCGTTTGGTTTCTCGCACTATAGGGTGTTTGAGAAGACGGATGACCGAGACATAGTCTTTCAGAAGCGCTAGCACCTTACGATCGGGTAGACCGTACCACCTACATCCCCTACATCTGCTAGTCTACCACTGTAAGAGTTCGCACAACTTAGTCAACTATGCCAGAGCCCATAATGGCTTGTGGCTGCACACGGAAGTTTCTAGTATGAATAATCTCATGATCCCTTTGAGCCCGGGTGGCGGTCCAAAAGAAAACAGGCAAGTCCTGGAAACCCCAGGTGCCTCAATCCACCTAGATGTGTGTTAGGTTGCCACCTTAGTTAAACCATTAATTAACAATCTCACATCTGTCATGGATATCACTCACCCAATCCACGTCTACTAGTATAGCATGGCATAATAAGCAAACGTAGAAGTAACTCCCAAAGGCTTGATAATAAACAGGTAATAGGTACTACCTCATCTACTTCCCATCCCACAATTTAATTATATCCTAATCATGCAATGTGTGAGGATTGATCTAATGCAATAAAACTGGGTTGTAGAAAAGGTATGATCAAAGTGTTACTTGCCTTGCTGATGATCCGCGAAACCTAGAGATTCGAAGTAACAGGCAGCGCACTCCGGGTATTCTATCACAGACAAACAAACAAGCATACAATAAGTACTCATCTAATGCACAGGTAAAACTCAAATAGAAGATCTAACCAGAAAGTTCAACTTAAGAACCCTGGGTTGCAAAAAGAATCAAATCGAATGAAGCAAAAGAAATCAAACGGCGAAAGAAAACAACTTCGTTCTAGTAATGTGGATCTAGGGCAAATTTTACAGTAGCAAAAACATGTTTAAGTTGATTATTCGGAAAGAGGGTTTCGAGACGAAACTCCACGCGCTTGAATCGCCTGATTCCGATAAACGAGCGAAAAGTTATACTAAAACGAAAATCGGATCAGAAATCGCGATCAGAAAATAACCGCAGAAAATCCGATAAAAAAGGAAAACGATGAACAGATTTTTTTTAAACAACACGGAAAACGAGGCAGTGACGAACCTCGGGCGGCGCGCAACTCCGGCGGCGGCGGCGGGCGGCGGCGGCGGCTACGGGCTAGGGTTTCGGTGCGGCGCGGCTATGGGCCTGGGGCACCAGCGCGTCGCTATTTAAAGGCGCCCCGAGCGGAGTCCCGCTTGGGTACGGCCCATAGTCGGTTTCGCGTTTTTTTTATAATTCCGCTCGGAAGAAAAATAAAAAGAAATACTAAACGGACTCCAAAAATCACGAAATAAATTTTGCCGAGTTTCTAAAATCAAGCCCGATAAAGTGAACATTTATCTGGGCCCAAACTACAAATTTGAAAAACGCTCATTTTTCCTAAATTCAAATAAAAATACCGAAAAACTCCGAAATAAGTCTTATTTGATTTTTTTTATTAAATCCTCCATATTTCTATATTTTGGGAAAGTCATTTTATTCCCTCTCTCATATTTTTGTAATAGAAATAATTGATGATAAAATAAATAAAATCAAATGATCCTGTTTACATAATTTGAGAAAACTCAAATATGTAAATAACGAAATCCCCAACTCTCTCCGTGGGTCCTTGAGTTGCTTAGGATTTTCTAGGATCAAAACCAAAAGCAAAATAAAATATGATATGCATGATGATCTAATGTATAACATTCCAAATTGAAAATTTGGGATGTTACACTATGTGAAGACTCTCTATCATTTAATAATTTCAGATCTTGGTACTCTATTCAAACAGCAAGCAAAGAAAAATAAAATGACATCTAAGAATAGCAAACATCATGTGAAGAAGCAAAAACTTAGGATCAACCGATACTAACCGATAATTGTTGAAGAAGAAAGGTGGGATGCCAACCGGGGCATCCCCAAGCTTAGACACTTGAGAATTCTTGAAATATTATCTTGGGGTGCCTTGGGCATCCCCAAGCTTGAGATTTTGTGTCTCCTTAATTCCTCTCATATCACGGTCTCCCTAAATCTCAAAAGCTTTATCCACACAAAACTCAACAAGGACTTGTGAGATAAGTTAGTATAAACCATTGCAAAAACCTTATCATACTCTATTGTAGCAAATCACTAAAATTATTATTCAACATTGAATACTAAATTCCTCTGCATATTTAATAGTCCTATCCTCAAATAGAATCATTAAAGAAGCAAACATATGCAAACAATGCAAACATAACAGCAATCTGCCTAAACAGGATAGTCTGTAAAGAATGCTGCAACATCCATACTTCCCTAGCTACAAAAATTATTAAATAAAATTCCCACTGTAGTAAATTTATCAGATCTTAATATGCAAAAGGTTTTGACATTTTATCACATTCTGACCTTTCTAGGGAATTATTGCAACAGCGGTAAACTTTCTGTTTTCAAACAGCAACATGTGGACTTTTAAAATAGGCATAGTAAAGGGTATCAATGCCACTTTTATTGAAATAAAAGATGCAAAACATTGTTCTAAATAACAGCAAGCAAATACTAACAAAATAAATTGACGCTCCAAGCAAAACACATATCATGTGGCGAATAAAAATATAGCTCCAAGTAAAGTTACCGATGAACGAAGACGAAAGAGGGGATGCCTTCCGAGGCATCCCCAAGCTTAGGCTCTTGATTGTCCTTGAATATTACCTTGGGGTGCCTTGGGCATCCCCAATATTAGGCTCTCGCCACTCCTTATTCCATAGTCCATCGAATCTTTACCCAAAACTTGAAAACTTCACAACACAAAACTTAACAGAAAACTCGTAAGCTCCGTTAGTATAAGAAAATAAATCACCACTTCAAGGTACTGTAATTAACTCATTCTTTATTTATATTGGTGTTAAACCTACTGTATTCCAACTTCTCTATGGTTTATAAACTATTTTACTAGCCATAGGTTCATCAAAATAAGTAAACAACACATGAAAAACAGAATCTGTCAAAAACAGAACAGTCTGTAGTAATCTGGATCAAACGTATACTTCTGCAGCTCATAAAATTCTCAAATAAATTGCTGGACCTGAGGAATTTATATATTAATCATCTTCAAAAATAATTAATTAAATATCACTCTCCAAATAAAAATGGCAGCAATTCTCGTGAGCGCTAAAGTTTCTGTTTTTGACAGCATGATCAGCAAGACTTCCCCCAAGTCTTTCCAAAGGTTCTACTTGGCACAAACACTAATTAAAATCATAAAACCACATCTAGACAGAGGCTAGATGAATTATTTATTACTAAACAGGAACAAAAAGCAATGAACTAAAATAAAATTGGGTTGCCTCCCAACAAGCACTATCGTTTAACGCCCCTAGCTAGGCATGATGATTTCAATGATGCTCACATAAAGGATAAGAATTGTAACATAAAGAGAGCATCATGAAGAATATGACTAGCACATTTAAGTCTAACATAATTCCTATGCATAGGGATTTTGTGAGCAAATAACTTATGGGAACAATAATCAACTTGCATAGGAAGGTAAAACAAGCATAACTTCAAAACTTTAAGCACATAGAGAGGAAACTTGATATTATTACAATTCCTACAAGCATATGTTCCTCCCTCATAATAATTTTCAGTAGCATCATGAATGAATTCAACAATATAACCAGCACCTAAATAATTCTTTTCATGATCTACAAGCATAGAATTTTTATTACTCTCCACATAAGCAAACTTCTTCTCATGAATAGTAGTGGGAGCAAACTCAACAAAATAATTATCATGTGAGGCATAATCCAATTGAAAACTAAAATCATGATGACAAGTTTCATGGATATCATTATTCTTTATAGCATACAAGTCATCACAATAATCATCATAGATAGCAACTTTGTTCTCATAATCAATTGGAACCTCTTCCGAAATAGTGGATTCATCACAAAATAAAGTCATGACCTCTCCGAAACCACTTTCATCAATATAATCATCATAAATAGGAGGCATGCTTTCATCATAATAAATTTGCTCATCAAAACTTGGGGGACAAAAAATATCATCTTCATCAAACATAGCTTCCCCAAGCTTGTGGCTTTGCATATCATTAGCATCATGGATATTCAAGGAATTCATACTAACAACATTGCAATCATGCTCATCATTAAAATATTTAGTGCCAAACATTTTATAGATTTCTTCTAGCACTTGAGCACAATTATCCTTTCCATCATACTCATGAAAGATATTAAAAAGGTGAAGCATATGAGACAAACTTAATTCCATTTTTATAGGTTTATTTTATAAACTAAACTAGTGATAAAACAAGAAACTAAAATACTCGATTGCAAGATCTAAAGATATACCTTCAAGCGCTAACCTCCCCGGCAACAGCGTCAGAAAAGAGCTTGATGTCTACTACACAACCTTATTCTTGTAGACGTTGTTGGGCCTCCAAGTGCAGAGGTTTGTAGGACAGTAGAAAATTTCCCTCAAGTGGATGACCTAAGGTTTATCAATCCATAGGAGGCATAGGATGAAGATGGTCTCTCTCAAGCAAACCTGCAACCAAATAACAAAGAGTCTCTTGTGTCCCCAACACACCCAATACAATGGTAAATTGTATAGGTGCACTAGTTCGGCGAAGAGATGGTGATACAAGTGGTATATGGATGGTAGATAAAGGTTTTTGTAATCTGAAATTATAAAAACAGCAAGGTAACTAATGATAAAAGTGAGCGTAAACGGTATTGCAATGATAGTAACAAGGCCTAGGGTTCATACTTTCGCTAGTGTAAGTCCTCTCAACAATACTAACATAATTGGATCATAAAACTATCCCTCAACATGCAACAAAGAGTCACTCCAAAGTCACTAATAGCGGAGAACGAACGAAGAGATTATGGTAGGGTAAGAAACCACCTCAAAGTTATTCTTTCCAATCAATCCATTGGGCTATTCCTATAAGTGTCACAAACAGCCCTGGAGTTCGTACTAGAATAACACCTTAAGATACAAATCAACCAAAACCCTAATGTCACCTAGATACTCCAATGTCACCTCAAGTATCCGTGGGCATGATTATACGATATGCATCACACAATCTCAGATTCATCTATTCAACCAACACAAAGGACCTCAAAGAGTGCCCCAAAGTTCTACCGGAGAATCACGACGAAAACGTGTGCCAACCCCTATGCATAGGTTCATGGGCGGAACCCGCAAGTTGATCACCAAAACATGCATCAAGTGAATCACGTGATATCCCATTGTCACCACAAATATCCACGGCAAGACATACATCAAGTGTTCTCAAATCTTTAAAGACTCAATCCGATAAGATTACTTCAAAGGGGAAACTCAATTCATTACAAGAGAGAAGAGGGGGGAGGAGAAACATAAGATCCAACTATAATAGCAAAGCTCGCGATACATCAAGATCGTATCACCTCAAGAACATGAGAGAGAGAGAGAGAGATCAAACACATAGCTACTGGTACATACCCTCAGCCCTGAGGGAGAACTACTCCCTCCTCGTCATGGAGAGCACCGGGATGATGAAGATGGCCACCGGAGAAGGATTGCCCCCTCCGGCAGGGTGCCGGAACGGGTCTAGATTGGTTTTCGGTGGCTACGGAGGCTTCTGGCAATGGAACTCCCGATCTAATTTCTGTTCTAGAAGTTTTAGGGTATATGGAGTTATATAGGCAGAAGAAGCATGTCAGGGGAGCCACGGGGGCCCCACAAGGAAGGGGGCGCGCCCTAGGGGGAGCGCGCCCCCACCCTCGTGGGCAGCTCCCGTATCTTCTAACGTGGGGTCCAAGTCCATCAGGTGTGTTTCCTTCCAAAAATAACTTCTCCAGTTGATTTCGTTCCATTTCAACTCCGTCTGATATTCCTTTTCTTCAAAACATTGAAATAGGCATAAAACAACAAATCTGGGCTGGGCCTCCGGTTAATAGGTTAGTCCCAAAAATAATATAAAAGTGGATAATAAAGCCCAATATTGCCCCAAACAGTAGATAATGTAGCATGGAGCAATAAAAAATTATAGATACGTTGGAGACGTATCATTATTCAGGTTGTAATTTGATATAACTATTCAGTGTATTTTATCTTAGATCTGTTTCACTTTAAGTTATACCATTCATAGCTATCTCATAGTTTTTGTTGCTAGGACTGCTTTGATGAGGATTTTATTCATCTATTTCATTATAGAAATAGTATGCCTTCTAATGGCATATGTTCTTTGATTGGTTTTTACATGATAGAGCTATTAGGAACCTATGTGTTGGAGGAATCAGTTCGTCTATTTCAAAGCAGGAGGTAGATGAAGAGTTTCAAAGGATTGGAAAGATTGAAGGTGTTGAATTATCCATTGATCAAACTTTTGCATACATCAACTCTGAGTACCTGGAAGATGCCATTTCTACCTGTAAAGTTGTGAATGGGACACATTTTAGGGGCCTCATGATGCAACATTCCTCTCTGCTGTATAGATTGGAGGGACGGGTCAAATCCATACGGGTTAATGAAACATGATTAATAAAACATTAACATAAACAACAATGTGCCTGCTTGTATGATGTACAAAAATGTTGTAACCACACTCACATAAACTTATGATTACTTGTGTTGTTGTCGAGATACTCTCTTTCATTAGGGTCATTTACTTTATTTATTTGTGGTAGTTAAGTATATTAGGCCAATGAGATATTGTACGCATTCCTTCTTTCTGAGACGTTTATAAGTGGGAAAGTAATTGCTAACCAACTCCTTGAAATAAATTAAAAGGTGTATATAAATTTAATGATTTTGTGAGTATTATTCTCAAGCGAAGGATAATTGGGTTTGAGTCGGCCACACACACACGACAATGTCATCACTCTGCCCCACCCCTGGTAATACATACGAGTCTGGCCCCATGGGGAGCTTGTGGAGAAGAATATGTCATGGGGAGAGGATAAGATTGAGAGAGGTTACAGTGGGCGGGCCCCATAGGGTCGCGTGTCGAGTGGAGGAGGTCTTCTAGAGGAAAAGATTAGTTGGTTTAAAAAAGGGTTTACCATCTTTGACATGTTTTAAATAAGGAAAGTGTATGCATTGTTATCCGCTAAATCTCAAATCAATGTGTCTATATAAGGCCATTATTTGGTGAGTATTTTTCTCTAACGGAGGATAATCACATCGCATAGAAATGGTTGAGCCTCCCATGGACTCAGTGCAGCCATCCCTACCCTGCTCACAATATATTTGAGTCTTTCCCATGGGTCGGTTCCCCTCTCCCCATTCCGGACATTGTCTCAAATAGCCATAATTTTATGCATCCTCGTCTAGGTGTCCAGTGATCTCTCCTTCCTCCCACCCCACACCATTGTCGATGTCGTCGGAGCTACTACCCGCAGAGGCGGCCAAGCCGTTGGCCTCCCCATCATAGGAATCAGAACCCTCTGGTAGAGGGGGTGCCGCCGACGCGCTAGGGGCGGCCCATGAGGCAAACATTCTATGGGTTGGCAACCTTCCCATGCAGGTGGGCGAGGACGATGTCACTACGGCCTTTGCCTTACAAAGGGCACTTGAATGCATCGCCACATGCGCTGACTCTCACAGCAACGCCTTCATCGTCTTTAGCTCGCTGGAGGCACTCTGCGGGTCCAAGGTCAAGGGCTCCTTCATCCGGATCAAGTTTTTCCAGCTAGTAATCTCTTCACTCACTTCTCGATCGCCCAGATCTGCACCCACCTTGGACCCCCCCCCCCAATAATCTGGCTGTAGGTTATCACCCCGTGAAGTGATTTCTTGGGCAATTATGGTTTTGGTGCTGGTGATTTGGCATGACGCAACACAAGAGGGAGATTTATCATCCCGTGGTCAAGCTCTTTTACGCGTTTTAGGCTGTGTTGGCTTGTTATATAGTCCTAGATTTGTGATTGTTTCTTGTTCTATGGTGAAATTGTTATGCTGGTGTTGTGTAAAGACTGTTGCCCTCATGATACTTACTATTGTAATTCCAGCTTTAATATGCCTTGGAATAGTTCAATATCTAGTTACTATTGTATGGTCTGATTTAATTTGAATGGTGTACTAATATTGATTGATCCTTGGTTAGTCGGAGTTGTGTATATCTAGAGTGAAATTTCTCCATTCATGTGCTACTATTATGTAATGAGTTGTGCTCAAATGACACAATTTGATGTTCTTCAGGTTGTGGTTTCATATAACTATGTGTATGTTATCATTTATCTGTTACACTTTAAGTTAGACCATTCATAGCTATCTCATAGTCTTTATTGCTAGGACTACTTGGATGAGAATTTTATTCTTCTATTTCATTACAGAAATATCATGCCTTTTGATGGCTTGTGTATTTTGATTGGTTTTGGCATGATGGAGATTTTAGGAACCTATGGGTTGGAGGAATTATTCATCTATTTCAAAGCAAGAGGTAGATGAAGAGTTTCGAAAGTTTGGAAAGATTGAAGGTGTTAAATTCTCCATTGATCAAACTATGTCATACGTCGACTTTGAGAAGCTGGAGGATTTCATTTATGCCCATAGAACCCTTAGCGGGATAGATTTAGGACAACTAACGATGCTACATTCCTCAACAACGTATAGTTTGAAGGGATAGGTCAAATCCATACGGGTTAATGAAACATGCTTAATAAAACATTAACATAAAAAAACTTGCTTGTTTGTACGATGTCAAAAAATGGTGTTACCACACTTACATAAACTTATGATTATTTCTCTTGTGGTAGAGACACTTTCTTTCATTAGGGTCATTTACTTTATTTTTATTTATGGCAGTGAAGTATATTATGCCAAAGAGATATAGTATGCATTCCTTATTTTTTAGTCCTTTTAAGAGGGAAAGTTATTATTAATGAAATTCTTGAATTAAATTAGAAGCTGTCTTTGAAGGCCATGTTTTTGCGAGTATTTTTCTCAAGAGGAGGATAATTGGATTCGAGCCGCCCATGCATACGGTGAAACCTTCACTGCCCTACCCGCAATATATATGAATCAACTGCCATAGGGAACATGTGGAGAAGAATATTTTATGGAAACGATAAGGTTGAGAGAGGTTGTGGATGGTGGCCTCCATAGGGAACGCATGCCAAATGGAGGAGGAGGTCTACAGGAGGAAAAGATTTGTCGGTTGAAATAGGGGTTTCCATCTTTGAGACGTTTTAAAGAAGGAAAGTGTATGTGTTTTCATCCGCAAAATCTCAAATGAATGTGTCTATATGAAGGCCATTATTTGGTGAGTATTTTTCTCAAGCGGAGGATAATCACCTCGCATAGTAGTTCAAGCCGCCCACGGACTCAGTGAAGCCTTCTGTGCCTCGCCTGCAATATGTACGAGTCCAACCTGTGGGCCTGTTCCCTTCTCCCTGTTCCTGCCCCCATCTAAGACATGTAGAATTCCCCGCATCCTAACCTAGGTGTCTGGCGATCTCTCCATCCTTCTACCCCACCGCTGCCGATGTTGTTATAGCCGCCGCCCGTAGAGAGGCAGCGAAGGCGCCGAGGCCGCCAGGTCATCGACCTCCCACCGAAGGAATCAGAACCCTCTAGCATAGGAGGTGCCACTAACGTCACGCCAGGGTGGCCCACAAGAAGAACATGTTGTGGTTGCAACCTGCCCATGCAAGTGGGCGAGGATGATGTCATGCTAGTCTTCACCCCACACAGGGCGCTCGACTGCATTGTCGGGCGCGTCGGCTACCTTAGTTATGCCTTCGTTTCCTTCTGCTCCCTCGAGGCACTCCACGGATCCTGATACGTCTCCAACATATCTATAATTTTTTATTGTTCCATGCTATTATATCATCTATCTTGTATGTTTTATATGCATTTATATGCTATTTTATATCATTTTTGGGACTAATCTGTTAACCTAGTGCCAGTGCCAGTTGTTGTTTTTCCTTGTTTTTGAGTTCTACAGAAAATCAATACCAAACGGAACGAAACTTTTTGATGATTTTTCTTGGGCAACAAGACACGAAGCTTCGGGAGGAGGCCAGAGGAGCCACGAGGAGGCCACAAGCCTCCTGGCCGCGACCCAGGGCGGGCGCCCTCAGGGCTTGTGGGCCCCTCGGGACTCCCCTAACCCTAACTTCGGCTCCATAAATACCCAAATATTCCCCGTACACTAGAGGGCACACCAAAAATACTTTTACGCTGCCATAAACTTCTGTTCTCGTGAGATCCCATCTTGGGGCCTTTTCTGGCACTCCGCCGGAGGGGGATTTGATCACAGAGGGCCTCTACACCAACCTTGTTGCCCTTTCTATGATGTGTGAGTAGTTTACCACAGACCTACGGGTACATAGCTAGTAGCTAAATGGCTTCTTCTCTCTCTTTGTTCTTCAATACAATGTTCTCCTCGATGTTCTTGGAGATCTATTTGATTGAATCTTCTTTTGTGGTGCATTTATTGAGATCTGATGAATTGTGGATTTATGATCAGATTATCTATGAATATTATTGGGCCAATTCCATTTCCCCCCTAACTTTGTCCCGAACTCATCTTTACCCCTAAATAAAAACAGTGCTCAACTTTGCCCCTCTTCCGTTAGGTGCGCTTATAGAAATTCTCTTCTGTACATTTTCCGTCCAGTCAAAGGCCTTTGACCGTTGGATTTTTCTACACGCGCACTTAACGGTCAAAGGCCTTTGACTGGACGGAAAATTTACGGAAGGGTATTTCTATAAACGCACTTAACGGAAGAGGGGTAAAGTTGAGCACTGTTTTGATTTAGGGGTAAAGATGAGGCCGGGACAAAGTTAGGGGGAAAATGTAAATCTCCCAATATTATTTGAGTCTTTTCTGAACTCTTTTATGCATGATTAAGATAGCTTTGTATTTCTCTCCAATCTATCGATTTGGTTTGACCAACTAGATTGGTTTTTCTTGTGTAATTATCTCTACTTTGCATGAGAGAATTTCTTAAAAAAATTACTAACTCTCAAATAAATCTAAGTGAAGCAAGAGAGCATTTCTTCAAAAAAATACTAAAGCACACCGTGCTAAAAAAGATATAAGTGAAGCACTAGAGCAATTCCATAGCTCATAAAGATTTAAGTGAAGCATAGTGAGCAATTCTAACAAGTCATAGCATAATTTTGGCTCTCTCAAATAGGTGTGTCCATCAAGGATAGATGACACAAAATAAAAATAAAAACAAGCAAAGACTCATATCATACAAGACTCTCCAAGCAAAACTCCTGATATGTGACGAATAAAAATATAGCTCCAAGTAAAATATTGATGGTCGTTAGAAGAAAGAGAGAATGCTACTCGGGCATCCCCAAGCTTAATTGCTTGCTTCTCTTTAGATAATATCTTGGGATTCCATTGGCATCCCCAAGCTTAGGCTCTTCTTACTCATTATTCCTTCATCCATCTTAATATCACCCAAAACTTGAAAACTTCAATAACACAAAACTCAACAAAACCTTTGTGAGATCCGTTAGTATAAGAAAGCAAATCACTACTATAAGTACTGTTTCAAACCCATTCATATTTTATTCTTGCATTATATCTACTGTATTCCGACTTTGTTATGGCTCAAACCCCTCAAAAGAGTCCATAGATCAATCAAAATAAGCACACAACACAAAGAAAACAGAATCTGTCAAAAACAGAACAGTCTGTAGAAATACGAATATTTAGAATACTTTTGTAACTCCAAAAACTATGAAAATTGAGGACAACATGGGAAATTTGTATATTAATCTTATGAAAAATGAATCAGTATTTTATCATGCTTCTGTTAAAAAGGAAAATTATTTTTGTGAGCGCAAAAGTTTCTGTTTTTCAGCAAGATCAAATCAACTATCACCCAACATGATCCCAAAGGCTTTGCTTGGAACAAACACTAAGTAAAACAAAAAAACACAATCATAACAGTAGCATAAGTGTGCAAACACTCAAGAACAGAAAGAAAAATGCAAAAATAAATTTTGTTCATTGGGTTGCCTCCCAATAAGTGTTATCATTTTACGCCCCTAGCTAGGCATAATGCAAGGATTCGAGTATTGTCATCTTTAGTTTTTGCAACTTTTGTAAGGGCCTTTTCAAACCCAGGAGGTCCCTTACGCTTCCCAAGATTTTCAGGAGTAGAGACCATCTTGAGATCCAAAATATCCAAACGCTTATTGCAAAGAGTGATCAAGGTATTCATTCGATTGAGGTTCCCAGTGATATGTTTCAGAGGTTCATTGTACTCTTATAACTCAACCAAATGTTTATGCAAATCACTCAACTTATCCAAAATTTCGGCTCCTTCTGGAGTAAAAGAAATCCCCTTTTTGGTAGAAGGAATTCCAAAAATCCCTTCTAGGATCTCATAAGCGGTATTGGCACCAAGCTCAATAAAATTTCCTTTAGCAGCAAAATCCAAAAGTTGTCTATGATGCAAAGCTAGACCTATATAAAAATTCCAAAGGAAAATTTTTGCATCTCCTTTTAGATTGCAAATGCGATATGATTCCATCATCCTTGTTGAGGATATAACCACTAAGGGTAAACCGCCCAGGAGGGGCCGGTTCACCTTCACCTATACTGAAGCCCAAGGAAACCCAGAAGATGGCGCTTTACGGATGAGGCTTAGAGGCCCAGAGCCCGCAGGCGATTTAGGGCCCGTGGTAGTAAACCGCCATGATTGTATAAACTTGCATTGTAAGATAGGAAAGAGGAGACCGAGGCGGACACTTGTATGAGCCAGCCTCGGGACTCTGTAGGCCGGCCGGGGTCCTCCTGAGTATATAAAGGGGTGACCCGACGGCGGTTCAAGGACAGACAACAACAACTCGAGAACCAGACAAAGCGGATTCGCACCCTGGCCTTCGAACCCCTATCAATACCAATCGCAACTAGACGTAGGCTTTTACCTTCGTCGAAGGGGGCGAACTAGTATAAACTCCCGTGTCCCCTTGTCCGGTTTAACCCCTTTAAGCTAACCTGTTGCGATGGCTCCACGACTAAGTCCTTTCACGAGGACATCTGCCATGACAAACCCACGACAGTTGGCGTCCACCGTGGGGCTATCGCACGGTGGTTTCGAGTTCTTGAAGGGCAGCTTCGATGGACTCAAGGGATACGCTGTGGGCCGGATGACAAAGAGTCGCCGCGGAAAGCTCTACATCGACAACGCAGGATGGGGTCCCGAGGCCAATTCAATCGAATACGGGTACCGGGTCCCCTTTGGTGGGATTCACGTCTTCATCGGCAAGATCGGCAAACCGGCCCCCGAGCCGGACATCTGCACCGACATCATCGAAATGGCTCGGCGTGCAAGTTCTTCGCCGGTTCAGCCCGACGCAAGGCATGTTTTCGTAGGTGTCGTCCATGGATCGGGGTACGAGGACGGACCGGTCTCGGATGGAGAAACCGTAGTCTGCTCTGATGACGAGTCTTTTGGAGTGTAACATCCCAAATTTTCAATTTGGAATGTTATACATTAGATCATCAATGCATATCATATTTTATTTTCATTCTGGTTGATCCTAGAAATTCTACGCAACTCAATGACCAACGGAGAGAGTTGGGGATTTGTTATTTTCATATTTGAGTTTTCTCAAATTTTGAGAATAGGATCATTTGATTTTATTTATTTTATCATCAATTATTTCTATTACAAAAAATATGAGAGAGGTAATAAAATGACTTTCCCAAAATAAAGAAATATTGAGGATTCAATAATAAAATCAAATATGATTTTATTTCGGAGTTTTTCGGTGTTTTATTTGAATTTAGGAAAAATGTGCGTTTTTCAAAATTGCATTTAGGGCCCAAATAATTGTTCACTTTGTCGGGCTTGATTTTAGAAGCCCGGGAAAATTTATTTCGGGATTTTTGGAGTCCGTTTAGTGTTTCTTTTTATTTTTCTTCCGAGCGTAATTATTTAAAAAAAGGGAACCGACCTACGGGCCGTGTCCGACTAGGACTCCCGGCCCGTAGAGGCTTTATAAACCGGCCCACCCCTGCGGGGGGGGGGGGGAACCCTAGCCCAGCGCCCCGCCCTAGTGCCCCGCCCCAGCCCTGCCGCCGCCGCCGCCGCCCCGCCGTGCCGCCCGCCGGAGCCGCCGCCCCACCGCACGCTCGCCGAGGTTCGCCGCCGCCTATTTTTTTAGAAAATCGAACGGTTTTTCGTCGGTTTTTTTAGTTTTCGTTTTTTTAGATCGGTTTCTTTTCGGTTTAGGTTAAATAGCGAGCGTTCGCTCGTTTGTTCGTTTAGACGAACACGTTCATCGTTTAGATCTGGATAACGAACGTTCGCTCGTTAATCCATTCGTCATTTTCTTTTTCTCGGATTAAATCTGCGATTTTTCTAATCGCGATTCGTGATCCGATTTTCGTTTTAGTATAACTTTCCGCTCATTTATCGGAATCAGGCGATTCAAGCGCCTAGAGTTTCGTCTCGAAACCCTCTATCCGTTTAACCAACTTAAACAAGATTTTGCTACTATAAAATTTGACCTATATCCAGATTACTAGAACGAAGTTGTTTTCTTTCGCCGTTTGACTTTCGTTGCTTTGTTCGATTCGATTTTTTTGGCCAACCGGAGTTCTTAAGTTGAACCTTCTGGTTAGATCTCTTATTTGACTTTTACCTGTGCATTAGGTGAGTACTTATTGTATGCTTGTTTGTTTGTCTGCGATAGAATACCCGGAGTGCGCCGCCTGTTACTTCGAATCGTTAGGTTTCCCGGATCATCAGCAAGGCAAGTAACACTTTGATCATATCTTTTCTACTACCCAGTTTTATTGCATTAGATCAATCCTCACACATTGCATGATTAGGATCTAATTAAATTGTGGGATGGGAAGTAGATGAGATAGTACCTATTACCTGTTTATTATCAAACCTTTGGGAGTTACTTCTACGTTTGCTTATTATGCCATGCTATGCTAGTAGACGTGGATTGGGTGAGTGAAATCCATGACAGATGTGAGATTGATAATTAATGGTTTATCTAAGGTGGCAACTTAAACACACATCTGGGTGGATTGAGGCACCTGGGTATTCCAGGACTTTCCTGTTTTCTTTTGGACCGCCACCAGGCTCAAAGGGATCATGAGACTATTCATACTAGAAACTTCCCTGTGCAGCCACAAGCTATTATGGGCTCTAGCATAGTTGACTAAGTTGTGCGAACTCTTACAGTGGTAGACTAGCATATGTAGGGGATGTAGGTGGTATGGTCTACCCGATCGTAAGGTGCTAGCGCTTCTGAAAGACTATGTCTCGGTCATCCATCTTCTCAAACACCATGTAGTGCGAGAAAACAAACGGAGGCGATCGAGTCTTGTGGGGAAAAGTGCGCAAACCTCTGCAGAGTGTAATAAACTAATCATGGTTAGCCGTGTCCCCGGTTATGGACATCTTGAGTATCTTGTACCTGGATTTTCATGTGAATCTCAACATGTTACTCTAAATTAATTTTGTTGGGTTATGTTTAATGATGATGCTTAATTGGGATTGAGAATGCTGTGAACCATTCTCAATGTTTAACAACCACCATGATAGTAAATAAATTTATTCCTTTGAAGTAGGGAAAAATTGGCTTTACGCAAAACTGTAACTATAGAGCTTTCCACCAGCCAAATATGCATATAGTATAGCTGTTCATTCCATTACTCTCTATGTGTTACCTTGCCAGCATATTCCATGTGCTGACCCGTTTTCGGGCTGCAAAGTTAATGTTGCAGACTTTTCAGATGACGATTAAGGAGTTTTTAGGTCGTGGTTCTATACTCAGTGATGCTGTTGGAGTTGATGGACTCGCTTATCTTCCAAGCCTTCCGCTGTTATCGTTATTAGATGGCCTTAAGCCATATTTATTGTAATAGTTCTCTTTTTGAGACACTCGATGTAATAAGTGTGTGATTGCTACTCTACTATAAATCCTCCGAGTACTGTGTGGTGTCAGCATTACTGATCCAGGGATGACACCGGAGCACAGAGATCAGACTGTTTTAGGTCTGGTCGCTACAGAGATGGTATTAGAGCACACGCTGACTGTAGGACACGACCACTAAGATAAAAGATCTAGATCACTATTCACTCTCTTCTCTTCTGACTTCTCATCTTTTCTACTCTTTAGGATGGCGGATGCAAGGAACAAGTTCACGCAACCGGATGAAGATACACTCTTTGGACGTCACTTGATGGAAGTCACTAGATACCTGAATATAGGAGTACCAAGCTTCACCGGAACCTACAACGCCACTTTACCTGAAGAAGAGCGCTGGATGATTCAAGTTCAAGTTACAGGAAGGATGTTCATGCCAGTAACTGTGCCCATAGAGTTTTCATTTTATGCACCAACTTGGAGTCTAGGAATGAGCATGGCAACTCACATCGCCATGGGACGCATTGGAGAAGTGTACCGCAAGGATCTCAATGATACTATCTACCAGATTTGTGGGCGCCGAGATGAACATTGGGAGATGATCAGCACCAGGAAGGATAGATCAATTGCAGCTTTTATCCAGGAATTAAACCAGCACATTCGACGACAAGAGAACCAGATGTGCGCCGACATGATAGATCTGAAGAAGGCTAAGACTAGAATCAAGGAACTGGAGGAAGAACTCAAGGCTACACGTGGAAATTATGAAGAAGAAATTGAAGTATTGGTGAGAAGAATGACGACCTGATCAAGAAGATTGGAATATTTATGGGAGGCCCGACACCAGTAGATGAAGACGAAGAACCCAAGGAGATTAGCCCAGAAGACTACATCATCATCGACGACACCGACTCGGAACCAGACAGTAGCGATGATGACTATGTTGATGAAGCTGGAGCAGATATCATGGAGTCAACGACCGTAGAATATTTCTAGTAGACCACCTCATCAGTAGTAGTAGTCCACCATGTAAATATAGTAGTCCGAGCACTTTTGCGATAGATAGATCGATTGTATGCCTTTGTTTGATTGATTGAAGTGAATTATTTGCTTTTGCCTCATGTGCATATGGGTAGTGTTTTCTCTTTAGACCCTCTCTATTCTTATATCTCATCTTTTCTAAACCCTTAGATGCCTCCGAGACGTTACCCCGGTTTTGTTTTCCCACCGGAGCTCACCCAGTTGATCCAGCAGCAGAACACATTGATGCATTTGCTAGTCCAGAATCAGAATAAGGGGAACAACAACAACAACCCACCACCACCACCACCTGTTGACCACTTAGCCCGTTTTCTTAAGCTGAATCCGCCGGTGTTTTCCAGTAGCACCGAGCCGATAGTAGCAGATGATTGGCTCCGCAAGACAGCTAGGGAGTTAACCACAGCAGGATGCACAGATGCGGAGACGGTGAAGTTTGCTGCACATCAGCTTGAAGGACCCGCAGCATCATGGTGGGAGAATTTCACAGCCACCTTCCCAGTCGACACTGTCACATGGGACCAGTTTCAGCAGGCTTTCCGTACTGCCCATGTTTCAGCAGGAGCTATGGCCATGAAGAAGCGTGAGTTTCGTAACTTGCGCCAAGGAGGACGGACAGTTGGCCAGTATGTGGAGGAATTTAGTAAGTTAGCATGTTATGCCCCAGATGACGTCGCTACGGATGCAGCTAAGCAAGAGAAGTTTCTAGAAGGACTGAATGATGAGTTGAGCATGCAGTTGATGGTAGCCACCTTCAATAACCACCAGGAGTTGGTAGATCATGCTCTTATGATTGAAGGGAAGCAGCAACAAATTGAGAATCACAAGAGGAAGTATGGACAAGGAAAGTACAATTCAGGAGCTCAGCAGAAGCCACGTTTTACCCCTAGACCGGGAGGACATTTTCAGCATACCCATGGAGGAGGTAGCTCGCACAATCACAATGGCACCAAAAATGGTAATGGCAATGGAGGAAGCAACGGCCAGAACCGCACCAACCCCTCAACCCCAGCCAAGGACTTGAGCCAAGTCACTTGCTATAAGTGTTCGAAGACCGGACATTATGCCAATGAATGTCCTAAAGGCCAAAATGGCAATGGAAGTTCTAGGAAGAAGCCGAACCCTTTCAACAGGGGACAGGTGAACAACGTTAGTGTGGAGGAGGTTGAAGCTCAGCCCGATGCAGTAATAGGTAAGTTTTTGGTTAAGTCATTTACTGCACTCGTTCTTTTTGATACTGGTGCATCGCATTCACACATCTCAAGGGGATTTGTGGATAAGTATAACCTACCAACCCAAGCCCTTAGGTCACCCATGTTAGTAACCTCGCCCGGAGCAGAGTATGTGGCTAGTCTATGGTGTGATCGGTTACCATTAAGGATTGGTAACTATGTTTTTCCCTCAGACCTAATAATATTGGAATCTCAAGGATTTAATGTGATATTAGGCATGGATTGGTTATCAAAGTATGAAGGGAATATTGAGTGTGCTAGTAAGTCAATTTTGCTTACCACCCCAGAAGGGAGAAGGATCAAGTATGTATCCCAACATGTGCCAAAGAGGACCCAAGTAAATTTCCTAACAGGAGTTGTGCAGGAGGAAGTACTAGTGGTAAGGGATTTCCCTGATGTATTTCCAGAAGAGTTGCCAGGCATGCCACCGGATAGAGATATTGAGTTCTTGATTGAGCTATTGCCAGGCACTGGGCCAATATCAAAGAGACCATATAGGATGCCAGCAATGGATTTGGTGGAAATTAAGAAGCAGATTAAGGAGTTACTGGATAAGGGATATATTCGCCCAAGTTCTTCACCTTGGGGATCGCCAGTACTTCTAGTGGAGAAGAAGGATGGATCGTTAAGGATGGTTGTTGATTATCGAGGATTGAACAAAGTAACGATCAAGAACAAGTACCCACTACCAATGATCAACGATCTGTTTGATCGATTGCAAGGAGCTAAGGTATTTTCCAAGATCGATCTGCGATCAGGATACCACCAGTTGAAGATTCGAGAACAGGATTGTCGGTGTACTAAAATAGGGGTACCCTTAGTACCCCGAACTTGTGCACGGGCAGTCGCAGCGCCCCGCGGCAAAGCCTGCCAGGTCACCGCCAAGATTCCCCGTGGTCCCTCTGTAGACCATTCAAGAACAAAGTACTCAAGGCAAGACCCCGGAAAGAGGAGCTTGCCGGGAAGAAGTCAAGACCCCGGCAAGAGGAGCTTGCCGGGAAGGCCATCAGAAGCGTCCGAAGGCCCCGGCAAGAGGCTCTTGCCGGGAAGGCCGTCCAAGGCATTCCAAGGAACTTGCCGCGGCGCGCTACGCGCCCCGACAAGGCCCAGTGAGCGACAAGCTCCCGGAAGCGACAAGTCGACGGCCGCGGCAAGGCGCTTGCCGCGGCAAGCCCCCACTCCACGCCCGCGCTCCAGCACATCCACCCACGTGTCGCTCCGGGGCCCCTCCCGAGCGCACGTGGCAGGAGGCTATGCAGGGCGTGCGGTGGCACGCAGGCGCTGACAAGACAACCATCATGGCAAGACGGTGGCGTCCCTAGCGGTCCCTTTCGGTGCTGTCTAGGCGACACAGACGGACATTTAATGCCCTTGTCCCCTGCCATCAGGGTTAGGTATGATAACACTGTAGCAGCTAGCTGTGCCTACTACAGCACCTAGCTGTGCCTACCCACGGCACCCTTTCCATTTTTGCCCTTGGCCCCCGTTGCCCTATGTCGGTAACCCCTTGAGTATAAAAGGAGGCCCGTGTGCAACGTAGAGGGGGTCGGCCATTTTGAGAGCCTTGGAGAGGTTCAGCCATTCCACACACTCATGCTCGATCTCGCTCCCGAGCTAGAAATCAATACCAATCCACAAAGCAGGAGTAGGGTTTTACGCATCCTTGCGGCCCGAACCTGGGTAAATCACTCGCGTGCTTCGCCTCGATTCACTCTTCGCATGACCAACCGCCCGCGTGCTTCGCCTCGATCTGCTCTTTGCGCAGCCTCCGCCCCCCGCCGAACCAAAAGGGACCTGGTCCGCCGGTCCCATAGGTGCCCGTGGATCAGAAACCCCGGCATCTCTGGCGCGCCAGGTAGGGGGCGTCGAAGTTGTGTGAATCAGATCCGGCGTTCTTGCGGGCTAGATCTTCATCTTCTTCATCGATCTTCACCATCTTCATCAACATGCCGCCGAAGAAGAAAGTTTCGGAGGCAGCTGCTCCATCCGCGCCGAGCCACCCGCTGCTGCAGCGAACGTATGGTGGGGCAGGCGCCGGCGGAAGGGCACGCATCGACGAGGGAACTCATGGTGCTGCCAGGTCCCAGGGCAAGGCCGCGCTGCCCATCGGCGGCATGGCCGGCTCCCACAACGACCGGGCGCACTCCAAGACCTCGGCGTCCGTGCATGCACCGCGCCCATCTCAGGAGGCGCGGGACCGGCAGCGCCATGGTACTCACGGTACCATGCACTCGCTGGATCAAGATCGAGCTGGTGGATCTCGGAGCGCCCAAGACCACCATGCACGTCAACACACCCAGAACAGATAAGTTGCCAAAGCCTGAGCAACCAGATCCCCAATTTTTAAGCTATTCTCCCCTGGATCGGCTCACTTTGTATGAGAAGCCTGTACGTGGAGGAGCCAACTCGTAGCTAGCTGCGCCCTTGCGTTGTTTCGAGCTCGCTCAACAACATTAGGTGAGCTGCGGCTAGTTGCTACACTAGCCGCGCCCTAGCATTGTTTTGAGCCTGCTCAACAAAGTAAGTTAGCTGCGGCTAGTTGCTACACTAGCTGCGCCCTTACTTTGCTTCGAGCCCCGCTCAGCAACTTAAGTGAGCTGCAGCTGGCTGCGACAAGGTTTCTTGCCGGTAGCGGCACTGCCGGTTCCGCGCTCAGCGCTCGCGGCCCGGGTGCCTGCACCGGCAAGTTCCCTAAAAGCGTGGGGTAAAAACATACAAAGTTGACGCCAAAATGGGAAGGCCCTTACCGGGTGAAACGAGTCACTGGGCCCGGCGTTGTCCGCCTTGAGACCGAAGATAGCATCCCAGTGAGCAACTCCTGGAACATCGAGCATCTTCGTAAGTTTTACCCGTAAGGCGCGGTTGTCGGAACCCGTTCCGGCAACCACCTCTTGTACAAAGTCTTGCCGCTGTTGCATGTAATCCTTTGTACGAGGCCGGGCGCAGATCCCGTGCGCAGTAAAGCTCGCGTGCTCCGCACATTTTGTCGATTTTATGCTTTCTATTTTCTGGCATGTATGATCTGACATTTGTGCAGCACCAACCCCACGGTAAGCGATAACGAGCTGCTAGGCTCTATATCTTTATTTTCTCTTCTTTCTTTTCTTCCTTCTTCCAAGGAAAGAAAGGATCCCTCGCCCACAAGTTTGCCGGGGGGGGGGGGGAAAGGAGAAGAGAAGGGTATGGACCAGGCGTCGTTCAAGAATTTCGTCTTGCCGAGAAGCAAACAACAGAAAAGCTAAGTTGCCAAAGTTTGAGCAGCCAAATTTTTTAAATTTTAAGTTATCTCCCTTGAACGACTGCACTTTGTATGGGAAACCTGTGCGCGGAGGAGCCAACTCGTAGCTGGCTGCGCCCTTGCGTTGTTTCGAGCTCGCTCAACAACATTAGGTGAGCTGCGGCTGGTTGCTACACCAGCCGCGCCCTTGCATTGTTTTGAGCCTGCTCAACAACGTAAGTTAGCTGCGGCTAGTTGCTACACTAGCCGCGCCCTTACTCTGCTTCGAGCCCCGCTCAGCAACTTAAGTGAGCTGCAGCTGGCTGCGACAAGGTTTCTTGCCGGTAGCGCCACCGCCAGTTCCGCGCTCAGCGCTCGCGGTCTGGGTGCCTGCACCGGCAAGTTCCCTAAAAGCGTAGGGCAAAAACATACAAAGGGAGGAGTCAAGTAAAGGGAATAACATTGCAATGGCTACCCAAAAGAAAGTTATATTACAAAATAGCTTGTCGCAGCTCTAATAAATGTTTTCTATGACATAGCTAGCAGCGACAAGGAAAGAAGGAAGCGGGCGGCCTAGTCGACGCGGTCGCCCTCGACCCTCTTGATCCCGCTCACCTTGTCCACAATGCGTGCGACAAGGGCCTTGAGCTCTTTCTGATCGATATCAGGCGGCAAGGATCTGAGGACGTTGTGGAGGCGGAGGCCTGGATTGCGGAAGGCCACCTTCATCAACACCTTCTGAAGGGCTCCCGCACAGATCTCACGCGACTCGTCGGCCAGCCGCTTTGGTATCTCATCCCGGAGCCGCTGGAGCGCCGTCGCCACGCCTTGGAAGAACAAAGTGAGCTTGGCGCTAGGTTGGAGGTTCTCGTCGGAGGAGTACCCGAAGTCCTCCACCCCCAGCTGCGCCAGCTCCTTGTCGATGCCCCCGGCGGCGTTCACGAGGCTCTCTGTCCAGTGCTCCATCGTATCCCTAAAGGCGTTCTGGGTGGTGGCAGCACTCTCCAGCAACGCCTTGTCGGCATCGATCTCCTTCTTCAGGGCCGCCTCCCACTCCTTGGCGCCGTCCAGCGCCTTGGTCAAAGCGACCAACCTCGACTCGAGGGCGGCGTTGGAGTCCTTGGCGGCGCTGAGCTCTTCGCCATATGCTTTGCGGTCAGCCTCCAGCTGCACCACCTTCATCTCCAGCACCTTTTTGGCGGCCTCGACAGCGGCGGCAGCATCCTCCGCTTGCTTGAGGGCTCCGCCCAGCTTCTCCTCGCGCGTGGCAAGCTCCTCCTCGTGAGCGTCGAGGTTGACCTTCCGCTGCGCCTGCTCGCCCTCTTCCGCGGCTAGCTTCACGGCGGCAAGTCGCTGCAGCTCTTCGTCTTCGGCCTTCTCGAGGAGAAAGGCCTTCTTCGCTTCAGCGAGCTGCTCCCGCTCCTCTGCCAAGGATCGGACGGCTTCCCGGTGGAAACCCGCGAGCTCGTCTGCGCGCTTCTCAATGTCTGCTCCCGCCTTCGCGACAAGCGCCTCGCGGGACTCCAGCTTGGCTTGTCGTGCGCGGTAGAGCGACATCAACCTGCGCAGCAGCCGCTCCTCTTCGGGCTCGTTGCTACTGCTGCTCGGCGCATCAACCAGCTTCAAACCCGCGGAGGCAAGCACTTCCCCGTCGAAGACCTCCCCCTCGACCGGCGCCCTGGAGCTTGATGCCCAGGGGAGGTTGGTGAAGACGCCTTCACCGGCTTTCAAGTAAACGCACGGTTGGGGCTCCTCGATGCTTGGCGCTGCGGCCTCGGCGGACAGGTCAGCGGTCGGTGCAGCGCCTGGCGCTCCTGCGGCCTCTGGGCCATCAGTATGATCGCCAGAACCCTCGCCAGCCGCCGCGGTGCCAGCCTTGGCGGCCTCGGCGCTAGCGGCGTCGCCACCACCGGCTGCATCCTCAGCGGCGACCTCGGTCTCCATCCGCTCCGCAGCGGATGGGTCTGATGGCCGGCAAAGGGGGGAAGAGTCAAACAAGATCCAGCCAAAACTCAAAGAGACCAGAAGAAGAAGAACCCAAGGGAAGATTTGAAGCAAGGAGATTACCTGCACTGGGCTCGGTGGCCATGGTCTCTGCCGCTGGGGGAATGCTGGTGCCGTCCCTTGGCGGAGAGCTTCCCCTTGCCGGAGAGCCACCCCCCACCGGAGAATCTCTTGCCAGAAAATTTTCCCTGGGCGGCGTAGTTGAAGCAGATGGCATGCCGGGGGCTGTCTCCGGACGCTCCTGGTGAGGCTGCTCTGCTCCTACACAAGGCAACAAGCGGATATCAGCAAAGACAAGTACCCATGCGTGCCTCATCGCGGCAAAAAGTTCACACACTTACGCCGGGGGCTGCCATGGAGGAAAGTCGCCAGGTCCAGCAAGGTTGTCTCGGGCGCGCCACCTGTTGTCGCAGTGGGCACGTCCTCGAAGATGACCACCGGGGCCTTAGCTCTCTTTGCCGCTCTCTGGGCCAGAGTCCTAAAAAGGAGCAGGCTCAGGGAAAAGCAATTGAGAAGCAAGAACAACGACAAAAACCGAAGAAATGCGAGTGCAGCAAGAGAAGCTTACTCTTCTTCATCCTCCTCGTCGGAGCTCAGCGCGGAGAAGTCGAAGCCCGGCGCGCTCCCAGAGCGAGGAGGCGGAGGAGAAGCTTCCCTTGGCCTCTTGGCGGGAGCAGTGGTGGCGGTCTGAGAAGACCCCGCTCCAGCTGTTGGCACGGCACGGGAAGCGGCAGGGACCGAAGCGGTGGTCCGGCTGGACCCCGCTCCAGTTGCTGTCGTAGCATGAGGCGCTCCCGCGGCAACGGTGTTTGCCGCGGTCGAGCGCGTCACGCGGCGTGGCGACTGTCGACCCGTTTGCCGCTCCGCCTCATCGCCATTCTTGCGGAGACGCCTCCTGGGCGGCGTTGGGGCCTCTGATTCTGGTGGGCTTTCCGGAGGCAAGGAGGAAGAGGAGTCGACTTACCGCGAGCTGCCCGTATCTTTGGCAGGCTCGTCCGGCTCGGCGTCTTGCCCGGCAAGTCCCTCCTTGCCGGCAGGCTCCCCTTGCTCGCCATAGCTCGCCACTTCTGCCGTGTCTGCTTCCGCGGTGGTGAACCCAAACTCGCCCGCGGCTGCGGCTGCCGCCGCCTCCTCCATCCTGGTGGCGATGCGCGCCATCTCCGCGTCAGTGGTGTCGCGGGTGAGGCCGTCCTTCTCGTCGGGGCGGACTGCCACCTCCACCAAGTTGTCGAAGAAGTGCTGCACGACCTCGTCGGTAGGCTCCTGCCAAGTCGGCACAATCCCGTGCGAGTCGCATTCCGGCATCATTGCACGGATGTGGTCGAGCGCGGAGTTGTTGCACAGAGGCACGACGCCCCCCGGCAACCTGAACACCTCGGGATGCTGGGGGTCATACCTGAATAGCTCCTGCAGCATAGCATGGAGCTCCAGAACTGTGAAGTTATAGTTGAGGCCCGGCCGCAGCCTCATAATATCTGCCGCATTCTTGAACTCCCAAGTTGGCCTCCCCCGCTCTTGCAGGGGGGCGACGCGGCGGCGGAGGAAGTCTGCGCCAACCGCGCCGACAGTGAGCCCGGCATTCCGGAGGCGCAGGATCCTGGTGACGGCGATCCCCAGCCTGTCGTCCTCCGGGGCCAGGTCGCTCCAGTCGTCGCCGCGCGCCACCGGGGTTTGGCGCCGGGCGGTGAAAGGCTGCGGACTCTCCTCGACAATCCAGCACCAATCAGCCCTCCACTCCTCCCACTTGCCGCGGAACTCTCCCTCCAGATAAGTCTCCTTCTTGCTGGTCCTCGAGATCCAGGCGATCCCGCCGGATAGAGGCTCTCCTCTCTCTACTCGAGGAGTGAAGAAATGGCGGAAGAGGGCTACGTTGGGAAGAACTCCGACAAAGTTTTCGCAGAGATGCGCGAAAACTGCCATCGTCAGAACGGCGTTGGGGGTGAAGTCGAGGAGGTGGAATCCATAGGTGTTCATAACGTCGCAGAAGAAATCAGAGAAGGGCGGGCAGAGCCCGCAATAGAAGAACAACGCGAAGAAGGCGTACCCATTTGGGGCAGTCTTACAGGCGGCGGCGGGGAGAACTCTTGTGCGCGGATGCGCGCGCGTCTCCGCCGACCAGAACAGAGAATAGTCCGCCCTCAGCTCCTTCGCGCCGAGCCTGGGGGGGGGGGGAACGGCCCGCGTCTTCCGCAGCGCCGCGAGCCGCTGCGCCTCGATCGTCTTCACGGTCTTCCCCCTGTCGGCTTTCGGAGCCATGGCGGAAGCAGTGGAGGGGATCGACGGCGTTGGTGGTGCTGGCGACAGGGGAGGGCGGAGCGGTGCTCTCTCTCTCTACTTTGGGGAGGCGAGAGGGCGGCGGAGATTTTCGAGATTGGGAACGGCAATGGGCGAATGGGCCAACTGCCCTCGCTTCCCCTGCTCTTAAAGGGGGAAGGGGGCGGATGTTCCGCATTTCGAGAGAAGGAACCCCCACGACCTCCCCCACGACGCCGCATTCAATGCATGCCGTCGCGGGGAGGGCGCGGTGGATGCGGAGGAAGACTCGGCGTAACCTAGGCCGCGCGTGCCACTACACTGTTTTGGGCCTGGCCCAACAGCGCTCGGCACCGTGTCTGGCCTAGGCCCGGGGGCTCCTGTCGGTGTACTAAAGTAGGGGTACCCTTAGTACCCCGATCTTGTGCACGGGCAGTCGCAGCGCCCCGCGGCAAAGCCTACCAGGTCACCGCCAAGATTCCCCATGGTCCCTCTGAAGACCATTCAAGGACAAAGTACTCAAGGCAAGACCCCGGCAAGAGGAGCTTGCCGGGAAGAAGTCAAGACCCCGGCAAGAGGAGCTTGCCGGGAAGGCCATCAGAAGCGTCCCAAGGCCCTGGCAAGAGGCGCTTGCCGGGAAGGCCGTCCAAGGCATTCCAAGGAACTTGCCGCGGCGCGCTACGCACCCCGACAAGGCCTGGTGAGCGACAAGCTCCCGGAAGCGACAAGTCGACGGCCGCGGCAAGGCGCTTGCCGCGGCAAGCCCCCACTCCACGCCCGCGCTCCAGCACATCCACCCACGTGTCGCTCCGGGGCCCCTCCCGAGCGCACGTGGCAGGAGGCTATGCAGGGCGTGCGGTGGCACGCAGGCGCTGACAAGACAACCATCGTGGCAAGACGGTGGCGTCCCTAGCGGTCCCTTTCGGTGCTGTCTAGGTGACACAGACGGACATTTAATGCCCTTGTCCCCTGCCATCAGGGTTAGGTATGATAACACTGTAGCAGCTAGCTGTGCCTACTACAGCACCTAGATGTGCCTACCCACGGCACCCTTTCCATTTTTGCCCTTGGCCCCCGTTGCCCTATGTCGGTAACCCCTTGAGTATAAAAGGAGGCCCGTGTGCAACGTAGAGGGGGTCGGCCATTTTGAGAGCCTTGGAGAGGTTCAGCCATTCCACACACTCATGCTCGATCTCGCTCCCGAGCTAGAAATCAATACCAATCCACAAAGCAGGAGTAGGGTTTTACGCATCCTTGCGGCCCGAACCTGGGTAAATCGCTCGCGTGCTTCGCCTCGATTCACTCTTCGCACGACCAACCACCCGCGTGCTTCGCCTCGATCTGCTCTTTGCGCAGCCTCCGCCCCCCGCCGAACCAAAAGGGACCTGGTCCGCCGGTCCCATAGGTGCCCGTGGATCAGAAACCCCGGCATCTCTGGCGCGCCAGGTAGGGGGCGTCGAAGTTGTGTGAATCAGATCCGGCGTTCTTGCGGGCTAGATCTTCATCTTCTTCATCGATCTTCACCATCTTCATCAACATGCCGCCGAAGAAGAAAGTTTCGGAGACAGCTGCTCCGTCCGCGCCGAGCCACCCGCCGCTGCAGCGAACGGATGGTGGGGCAGGCACCGGCGGAAGGGCACGCATCGACGAGTGAACTCACGGTGCTGCCAGGTCCCAGGGCAAGGCCGCGCTGCCCATCGGCGGCGTGGCCAGCTCCCACAACGACCGGGCGCACTCCAATACCTCGGCGTCCGTGCATGCACCGCGCCCATCTCAGGAGGCGCGGGACCGGCAGCGCCATGGTACTCACGGTACCATGCACTTGCTGGATCAAGATCGAGCTGGTGGATCTCGGAGCGCCCAAGACCACCATGCACGTCAACACACCCAGAACAGATAAGTTGCCAAAGCCTGAGCAACCAGATCCCCAATTTTTAAGCTATTCTCCCCTGGATCGGCTCACTTTGTATGAGAAGCCTGTACGTGGAGGAGCCAACTCGTAGCTAGCTGCGCCCTTGCGTTGTTTCGAGCTCGCTCAACAACATTAGGTGAGCTGCGGCTAGTTGCTACACTAGCCGCGCCCTAGCATTGTTTTGAGCCTGCTCAACAAAGTAAGTTAGCTGCGGCTAGTTGCTACACTAGCTGCGCCCTTACTTTGCTTCGAGCCCCGCTCAGCAACTTAAGTGAGCTGCAGCTGGCTGCGACAAGGTTTCTTGCCGGTAGCGGCACCGGTCCGCCGGTCCCATAGGTGCCCGTGGATCAGAAACCCCGGCAAGGATATTCCGAAGACAGCTTTTACCACCAGGTATGGGCTGTATGAGTTTACCGTTATGTCATTTGGTCTCACTAACGTGCCTGCCTATTTTATGAACATGATGAACAAAGTGTTTATGGAGTTTTTGGATAAGTTCGTCATAGTGTTCATTGATGATATCCTGGTTTATTCGAAGAATGAAGAGGAGCATAAGGAGCATTTGCGTTTGCTACTTGGAAAGCTCAGAGAACATCAATTATATGCCAAGTTCAGCAAATGTGAGTTTTGGTTGAAAGAAGTGGGATTCCTCGGACACGTTATATCTGGAGAAGGTATAGCAGTAGATCCCGCTAAAGTTGAAACCGTGACCAAGTGGGAAGCCCCAACAACAGTTGGAGAGATCCGGAGTTTTCTTGGACTCGCAGGATACTACCGGAGATTTATTGAGAATTTCTCAAAGATTGCGAAGCCTATGACAGAGTTATTAAAGAAGGATACCAAGTTCATATGGACAGAGGAGTGTGAGGCTAGTTTCCAGGAGTTGAAGAAACGTTTGGTTACCTCACCAGTGTTGATTTTGCCAGACCAGACCAAGGATTATGAGGTGTATTGCGACGCTTCACGTCGAGGACTTGGAGCAGTGCTTATGCAGGAAGGGAGAGCTGTTTCATATGCCTCAAGACAACTGAAGCCTCATGAGTTGAATTATGCCACGCATGATTTGGAGTTAGCAGCCGTAGTGCATGCTTTGAAAACATGGAGACATTTCCTCATTGGAAACCATTGTGAGGTGTACATGGATCATAAGAGTTTGAAGTACATTTTCACACAGAAGGAGTTGAATCTCAGACAAAGGAGATGGTTGGAGCTTATCAAAGATTATGATATGAAATTACATTATCATCCCGGAAAGGCTAATGTAGTAGCTGACGCATTAAGCCATAAGAGCCATGTCAATACATTAATGATGGGAGAAATACCCAAGGAGTTAGCAGAAAATCTTCGTGAACTATGTTTGGAAATAGTCCCGGGAGGCTATGTAGCAGCATTGGAGATTCAGTCAACCTTGATGGATAGAATCAGAGAAGCTCAGAAGACTGACAAAGAGATTGCCGCTATAAAGGAGAAGCTGAGCAAAGGAAAAGCTAAAGGATTTCGTGAGGATGAACACGATACCCTATGGTTTGAAGACCGTGTTTACGTGCCCAATAACCCGGAGATCAGGAAGTTGATTTTGCAAGAGGCACACGATTCACCGTATTCGATTCACCCAGGAAATACCAAGATGTATTTGGATTTGAAGGATATTTTCTGGTGGACCAGAATGAAGAAGGATATAGCAGAGTATGTAGCCGTTTGTGATGTATGTCAGAGAGTAAAGGCAGGGCATCAGAAGCCAGCAGGATTGTTACAACCATTGCCGATACCCAAATGGAAGTGGGATAAGCTAGGCATGGATTTTATCACGGGATTGCCCAGGACTCGTTCAGGCTATGACTCAATTTGGGTTGTAGTCGATCGATTGATGAAAGTAGCTCATTTCATCCTAGTAAAGACCACTTACACCAGTGCTAAGTTGGCAACGATATACATGACCAGGATCGTATGTTTGCATGGAGTTCCGAGGAGTATCGTATCAGATAGAGGAACCCAGTTTACCTCAAAGTTCTGGAAGCAGTTGCACGAAACTTTGGGTACCAGGCTAGAATTCAGTACAACTTTTCATCCACAGACAGATGGACAGGCCAAGAGAGTCAATCAAATTTTGGAGGATATGCTGAGAGGTTGTGCGCTAGATTACGGATCTAGTTGGGACGATAATTTGCCATATGCAGAGTTCTCTTACAACAACAGTTACCAAACCAGTTTAAAGATGGCCCCTTTCGAAGCCTTGTACGGAAGGAGGTGCAGGACACCGTTGTCATGGGACGAAGTTGGAGACCGTCAGTTGTTTGGTCCTGACTTGATTAAAGAGTCTGAACAGAAGGTGAAGTTGATTCGCGATAGGGTCAAGGTAGCCCAGTCCAGACAGAAAAGTTATGCAGATTCTAAACGCAAGGAGACAGTTTACGAAGTCGGAGATAGAGCTTATCTTCGAGTATCTCCACTTCGGGGAACAAAGTGTTTTGGAGTTAAAGGGAAATTAGCTCCACGATTTGTAGGAGCATATCGAGTTTTGGAGCATATGGGAGAAGTGGCCTACAAGTTGGAATTGCCCGAAGGATTATTAGCAGTTCATGATGTGTTCCACGTTTCTCAGTTAAAGAAATGTCACGCGGAGATGGCTGACATACCTTTGAGAGACACAGTGCCATTGGAAATTATTCAGTTGGATAATGATTTGACCTACGAGGAGAAACCAATTAAGATTCTTGAGTTTGCCAGTCGAGTTACTCGCAGCAAGGTTATCAAGTTTTGCAAAGTTCAGTGGAGCCACCACTCAGAGGATGAAGCCACCTGGGAGCGAGAGGAAGATTTGTTCAAAGACCACCCTCACCTATTTTCTAGCCAACCCGAATCTCGAGGGCGAGATTCATCTTAAGGGGGGTAGGTTTGTAACATCCCAAATTTTCAGTTTAGAATGTTATACATTAGATCATCAATGCATATCATATTTTATTTTGCATTTTGGTTGATCCCAGAAATTCTACGCAACACAATGACCAACGGAGAGAGTTGGGGATTTCGTTATTTTCATATTTGAGTTTTCTCAAATTTTGAGAATAGGATCATTTGATTTTATTTATTTTATCATCAATTATTTCTATTATAAAAAATATGAGAGAGGGAATAAAATGACTTTCCCAAAATAAAGAAATATTGAGGATTTAATAATAAAATCAAATAAGATTTTATTTCGGAGTTTTTCGGTGTTTTATTAGAATTTAGGAAAAATGTGCATTTTCAAAATTGCATTTAGGGCCCAAATAAATATTCACTTTGTCAGGCTTGATTTTAGAAGCCTGGGAAAATTTATTTTGGGATTTTTGGAGTCCGTTTAGTATTTCTTTTTATTTTTCTTCCAAGCGTAATTATTTAAAAAAAGGGAACCGACCTACGGGCCGTGTCCGACTAGGACTTCCGGCCCGTAGGGGCTTTATAAGCTGGCCCACCCCGGGGGGGGGGGACCCTAGCCCAGCGCCCCGCCCTAGCGCCCCGCCCCAGCCCCGCCGCCGCCGCCGCCGCCCCGCCGCGCCGCTCGCCATCCGCCGTCGCCGCGCCGCAGCCCCGCCATCGCCGTGCCGCCGCCCCGCCGCGCCACCGCCCCGCCGCGCCGCCCGCCGGAGCCGCCGCCCCGCCGCACGCTTGCCGAGGTTCGCCGCCGCCTCGTAGTCCGCGCTGCCTGTTTTTTTTAGAAAACCGAACGGTTTTCCGTTGGTTTTTTTTCGTTTTTTTAGTTTTCGTTTTTTAGATCGGTTTTTTTGGTTTAGGTTAAATAGCAAGCGTTTGCTCGTTTGTTCGTTTAGACGAACACGTTCATCGTTTAGATCTGGATAACGAACGTTCGTTCGTTAATCCGTTCGTCATTTTCTTTTTCTCGGATTAAATCCGCGATTTTTCTGATCGCGATTCCTGATCCGATTTTCGTTTTAGTATAACTTTTCGCTCGTTTATCGGAATCAGGCGATTCAAGCGCCTAGAGTTTCGTCTCAAAACCCTCTATCCGTTTAACCAACTTAAACAAGATTTTGCTACTGTAAAATTTTCCCTAGATCCATATTACTAGAACGAAGTTGTTTTCTTTCGTCGTTTGACTTCCGTTGCTTTGTTCGATTCGATTTTTTTTGCCAACCGGAGTTCTTAAGTTGAACCTTCTGGTTAGATCTCTTATTTGAGTTTTACCTATGCATTAGGTGAGTACTTATTGTATACTTGTTTGTTTGTCTGCGATAGAATACCCGGAGTGCGCCGCCTGTTACTTCGAATCATTAGGTTTCCCGGATCATCAGCATGGCAAGTAACACTTTGATCATATCTTTTCTACTACCCAGTTTTATTGCATTAGATCAATCCTCACACATTGCATGATTAGGATCTAATTAAATTGTGGGATGGGAAGTAGATGAGGTAGTACCTATTAGCTGTTTATTATCAAACCTTTGGGAGTTACTTCTACGTTTGCTTATTATGCCATGCTATGCTAGTAGATGTGGATTGGGTGAGTGAAATCCATGACAGATGTGAGATTGATAATTAATGGTTTATCTAAGGTGGCAACTTAAACACACATCTGGGTGGATTGAGGCACCTGGGTATTCCAGGACTTGCCTGTTTTCTTTTGGACCGCCACCCAGGCTCAAAGGGATCATGAGACTATTCATACTAGAAACTTTCGTGTGCAGCCACAAGCTATTATGGGCTCTAGCATAGTTGACTAAGTTGTGCGAACTCTTACAGTGGTAGACTAGCAGATGTAGGGGATGTAGGTGGTACGGTCTACCCGATCGTAAGGTGCTAGCGCTTCTGAAAGACTATGTCTTGGTCATCTGTCTTCTCAAACACCATGTAGTGCGAGAAAACAAATGGAGGCGATCGAGTCTTGTGGGGAAAAATGCGCAAACCTCTGTAGAGTGTAATAAACTAATCATGGTTAGCCGTGTCCCCGGTTATGGACATCTTGAGTATCTAGTACCTAGATTTTCATGTGAATCTCAACATGTTACTCTAAATTAATTTGTTGGGTTATGTTTAATGATGATGCTTAATTGGGATTGAGAATGCTGTGAACCATTCTCAATGTTTAACAACCACCATGATAGTAAATAAATTTATTCCTTTGAAGTAGGGAAAAATTGGCTTTACGCAAAACTGTAACCATAGAGCTTTCCACCAGCCAAATATGCATATAGTATAGCTGTTCATTCCATTACTCTCTATGTGTTACCTTGCCAGCATATTCCATGTGCTGACCCGTTTTCGGGTTACAACGTTAATGTTGCAGACTTTTCAGACGACGATTAAGGAGTTTTTAGGTCGTGGTTCTATACTCAGTGATGCCGTTGGAGTTGATGGACTCACTTATCTTCCAAGCCTTCTACTGTTATCGTTATTAGATGGCCTTAAGCCATATTTATTGTAATAGTTCTCTTTTTGAGACACTCAATGTAATAAGTGTGTGATTGCTACTCTGCTATAAATCCTCCGAGTACTGTGTGGTGTCAGCATTACCGATCCAAGGATGACACCGGAGCACAGAGATCAAACTGTTTGAGGTCTGGTCGCTACATGGAGAAACCGAATCGCTTTACCAGTTGCAGGACGGCCGGATTGAGGGAGGATCCGAGGGCAACAGTATTCCGGATTCCCCCGGTCTGCCAAACCGGGCCGCCATCTTCATGACCGGCACACGATCGGCACCTCATTCATCTACCGCCGCAGCAATGCTCTCCGGTTCAACAACGGCCACACCAGCAGGGGCAGGAAGCTCGGCACCGCCTCCAGCCCAAGTCTTATCTGATTTGTTCGACGCTCTGGCAACATTGATGTCCACGGAGGTAGACGCAGCAGCCAGGGATCAACACGTTGCAGAGATTCTAAAAGTGAAAGATCAGATAGCCCAGGCTAAAGCGGACCTGGCAGCAGAGAACGCCAGGATGGCTATGGAGCGGGCCGAGTTGGAAGCACATGCTTACCGGATTAGACTGGATCAGAATGCTTCAGAGGAAGTCATGAGAAGAAGTTACCGATCACATCTCCCGTCAGTGTATGAGCCGCAGAATCTTTTCAACACTCCAGGTGCAGGAGCTGGTAACCAACCCATGCTAAACCGGGCGGGGGCGCCGGGAGCAGGAGCGCCGGTTCAGCCATGCACGACGGACTTGCCTTGCCAGAACAATGTTGTACCATCAATGCCGCCCGGGCATTATTCCAACCCGTTGGACAACATTGTGGCCGTCACTTCACGCCTGGCGGCCCTCCCAACCGACGGCGGGTCACCAGTTGCAGTGGAAGCGCGTCGGGCCAGGGATCTCCTTCAGACAGCACTAAATCAATAGCAATCATATTCACACAGACGTGAGAGGATTCATTCCACTCCCCGTCCAAGCCGGAGTTATAGCAGACACGTGGAAGACGAACCGGCCGTGTCCAGTCGTGCACGTCGCCGAAATTCGCCGCGAGGGGACAACCCGGCCGGGGGAGGTGCTAATGCGCAAGATGTTGTGGACCATGGCCGCGCACGTCGAGAGGCCGAGTTGATAGCTCGACACGAAGCACGACAGCATACTCCAGTTCACCCCACTGCCTCCATGGAGCCAGGGGCAATGTTCAGTTCCTTAGGGGTACCGTGTTTAACTCCCGCGTTGCGTAATGTGCGACTACCCAAGGATTTCAAGGGACCTTGTAAGGTACCAAATTACACCGCCGATTTGCAGCCAGAGGCGTGGGTGGAGAGCTATGAGATGGCAATGGAGATGTTGGATGTGGATGAGGCGGTGTGTGCTAAATATTTCACCATGATGTTGGAAGGAACAGCTCGCACTTGGTTGAATAGCTTGCCGACCAACTCTATTGGATCATGGGCCGAACTAAAGCACCGATTTATCCAGAACTTCAAGGATACGTGTAAGCAGCCAATGTCAATTGTAGATCTGGCTGCTTGTGTCCAAGAGGAAGGAGAGTCCACGACCCATTGGGTCAAACGGGTTTCGGCGATTTTGCATTCATCAGATCGTATCAATGCAGACACCGCAGTGTTAACGTTAGAGGGCAATTGCCGTTTCAAACCGTTGAAACGGAAGTTGGGAAGGCTCAAACGTCACTGCAACGACATGTCAACACTCATGGCCGCTTTGGTTAAATATGTCGATTCAGATAATACCAAGGATCCGGATTCAGAGGAGGAAAAACCGGGGAGGGGAAAGAAGAATGGTGGTGCAAAAGGGCAGCACCACAACCAAGGAGACCATGGGAATAATGGTAAGCATAAAGCGGATAGTTCAGACTTTGTGGCTAACACAAAGATGCAGCGTCGCAAAGGTAAACCACCCCAGCGCGGTGGAGGGATGAATCTGGAGCGTTTGTTAAACCAGCCCTGCCCGAAGCATGGAACCAAGGAGGCCCCTTCCACACATCTTTGGAAGGATTTTCACATAATGAGGGAGTTCAAAAACTCTAATCTCTACCGGTACGATCAGGGTCCGCCGGGCGGTTCAGGTCCCGGTTTCCATGGGGGCGGCGGTTCAAACTCTGGATTTCAGAATAACCAGGGCCATCAGAACAACCATGGTAATAACCAGCAGAATAACCAAGGGAATCAGCAACAGTTAGGTTAACAAAGTCACCCCAAGCAGTTGAACAACGGACAATATCATGTGTTCACTACTAGCATGTGCAAGCGGGATCAGAAGCTTCACAAGAGGGCATTTAATACTATTGAACCGGCCGTGCCACGTTATCTACGATGGTCGGAGCAGCCCATTGTGTGGAGTAGAGAGGATCACCCGCCCCGGGTTGACAATCCGGGTCAACTAGCCTTGGTGGTGGCACCTCAGGTGGGGGGCTATAAGTTTACCAAAGTTCTGATGGATGGAGGGAGCAATATCAACATCCTGTACTATGAGACTTTCCGTCACATGGGGTTGACAGATAAGAATCTTAAACCGTCAAACACTGTTTTCATGGTGTAGTACCAGGTAAATTGGCATACCCTGTTGGAAAATTGCTTTGGAAGTCGTGTTTGGAGATGAGTATGATTCCAGGTCTAAAACATTAACCTTTGAGGTGGTGAAAATCCAGAGCCCATATCACGCGCTATTTGGACGGCCGGCTTACACGAAATTCATGGCGAGACCCTGTTATGTCTATTTACAGCTCAAAATGCCAGGTTATAAGGGGAAGATCAGAGTACATGGAAGTCGAAAGATTGCTTTGGATTGCGAGGAGGGTGAAGCGGCCTATGCCGAATCGGTTTGTGCTACAGAGGAGCTAAAGTTCTATAAGGACAATGTTGATCCGGCAGACATGACCCCTCTGAAGAAGCCCACAACTGAGCATGACCCGGCCCTGACGTTCAAACCGGCTAATGAGACTAAACTCGTTGACTTCGTCCCTGGTGATTCATCCAAGCAGTTTAGTATCAGTGCCAATCTGGATCCGAAATAGGAAAGCGCGCTCATCGAGTTCATCCGTGAGAACCGGGACATCTTTGCATGGAAGCCTTCTGACATGCCAGGTGTACTGAGGGAACTCGCTGAGCACACTCTCAATATTGATCCTAAGTTTAAACCGGTCAAGCAGTTCCTTCGCTGTTTTAACGAAGAAAGACGCAAGGCCATTGGTGAAGAGGTAGCCTGGCTACTGGCAGCTGGGTTTATCGTCGAAGTGTTTCATCCCGAGTGGTTGGCTAATCCGGTGCTTGTCCTTAAGAAAAAAGGCACTTGGCGTATGTGTGTGGACTACACTGATTTGAACAAGGCCTGCCCAGCAGATCCTTTCGCTCTCCCGCGTATTGATCAGATCATTGATGCGACGGTGGGTTGTGAGAGCCTGAGTTTCCTGGATGCTTATTCAGGTTATCATCAGATTAAAATGGCAGTTAAGGACCAGGAGAAGACAGCCTTCATCACTCCCTTTGGAGCCTTCTGCTATGTTTCTATGCCCTTTGGGCTCAAGAGTGCCCAAGCAACCTACCAGCGTTGTGTGCAAAATTGTCTTCACAAGCAGATCGGGCGTAATGTTCATGCCTATGTGGATGATATTGTGGTGAAGTCCAGGAAGCAGGAAACCTTGATAGATGATCTCAAGGAGACGTTCGACAATCTTCGGGTTTACAAAATGATGCTCAACCCAGACAAATGCGTTTTTGGTGTTCCGGCAGGCAAGCTCTTGGGCTTTCTTGTGTCCAACAGAGGCATTGAGGACAATCCGAAAAAAATCAAAGTGATCACATCCTTGGCTAAAACGGCGTGTATTAATGATGTTCAGCGTCTGGCGGGCCGGGTTGCAGCCCTCAGCCGGTTTATCAGCCGTTTGGGAGAGAAGGCGATTCCCCTGTATCAGATGTTGAAGAAGACAGATAAATTCGTCTGGAGTAATGCCACCAATGCGACATTTGAGGATTTGAAGCGGAAGCTGGCTGAATCGCCAGTCCTTGCTGCTCCGGTTGATAATGAGCCTCTATTATTGTACGTGGCTGCCAATGCCCGAGCGGTCAGTGTGGCGATTGTGGTTGAGCGTAAGGAGGCTGGAAAAGAATATCCGGTTCAACGACCAGTTTATTATATCAGTGAGGTACTGATCGAATCAAAGCAAAGATATCCGCATTGGCAGAAGCTAGTGTATGGAGTTTTTATGGCAAGTAGGAAGCTCAAGCAATACTTTCAAGGCCATCCTATCACAGTGGTTAGTTCTGCTCCTTTGGGCGATATAATCCAGAATAGAGAAGCAACTGGCCGGGTTGCGAAGTGGGCAATTGAGCTTGGTCCCCATGGTTTGAAGTATACACCCCGAACAACCATCAAATCTCAGGCGCTTGTTGACTTCATCAATGATTGGACCGAGTTACAGGCACCAGAGGACAAACCGGATAATACATACTGGACCATTCACTTTGATGGGTCCAGGCAGTTGGAAGGCTCGGGGGCTGGGGTTGTCCTCACTTCCCCTCGAGGTGATAAGATTTGTTATGTTCTCCGCTTAATGTTTCCTTGTACTAACAATGCAGCAGAGTACGAGGCCTTACTCCACGGCCTTCGTGTGGCTAAGGAAATGAACTTAAGCCGGGTTCGATGCTTTGGAGATTCTGATCTGGTGGCTCAGCAAGTTTCTGGTACTTGGGATTCTAAGGACCCACTCATGGCGGCTTATAGGCGCGAGGTGGATATTGTAGCAGGTCACTTTAAGGGTTATCAGGTGGAACACATCGACCGGCGCAAGAATGAAGCAGCAGATGCTCTAAGCCGGCTGGGATCTCAGCGTAAACCGGTACCACCCAATACCTTTCTAGATATCTTGCATAACCCGTATGTAAAGTTGCCTACAGAGGAGGATTTAGCTATTCCTGATCCGGAGGCCCAGTTGGTAGCCGCTTTACATGCCACTCCAGATTGGACGGTTCCATATTTGGCGTATCTGAACCGGGGCGAATTACCAGATGACGAGCTTTTCGCCAGACAGATAGTCCGGCGGTCCAAGTCTATGGTTGTTCACAATGGCGAGTTACACCGTTCTAGCGTTTCAGGCGTATTCCAACATTGTGTTTCTCCTGAAGAAGGACAAGAGATTCTACGTGAAATCCATGAAGGGGATTGCGGTCACCATGCCGGTTCAAAATCCTTGGTGGCTAAAGCTTTCCGACATGGGTTCTACTGGTTGACAACTCATTCTGATGCGGAAGACTTGGTAAAGCGGTGTGACGCTTATCAAAATTTTTCACGTCGAGCTCATGTTCCGGCTCAAGAGTTACGCATGATTCCCATCACTTAGCCGTTCGCTACTTGGGGGCTTGATATGGTTGGACCCTTTAAGCGCTCCAAGGACAAGAAGACCCACCTGTTGGTGGCGGTTGACAAGTTCACCAAATGGGTTGAAGCGGAGCCCATCAGTAAATGTGATGCAGCCACGGCGGTTCAATTTCTCAAAAAGATTATTTTCCGTTTTGGCTTTCCACACAGCATCATCACAGATAATGGTAGAAACCTTTCTAAAGGTGAGATGGGGGAGTTTTGCCAACGAGAGCACATCCGGCTTGATGTAGCGTCCGTGGCTCACCCCCAGTCTAATGGTCAAGCTGAGAGGGTGAATCAAGAGATCCTGAAGGGTATCAAGCCTCAGCTTATGGTCCCTTTGAAGAGGACGCGAGGTTGTTGGGTGGAAGAATTACCATCTATGTTATGGAGTATAAATACCACCCCAAACCGATCTACGGGTTATACACCTTTTTTCATGGTTTACGGGGTTGAGGCTATCCTCCCAAGTGATATTCGTCACGACTCGCCCCGGGTTGCGAATTATGTTGAAGCGGACAACGAGCAAGCACACCAAGAGGCGCTAGACCTGTTAGATGAGAAACGGGACATGGCTTTGGCTCGGTCGGTGGTTTATCAGCAAGACCTGCAGCGTTATCACAGCCGCCGGGTTAAGACAAGAACCTTTCAAGAAGGCGATTTGGTACTTCGGCTCATTCAAGATCAGACTGATATGCACAAGGTATCCCCACCTTGGGAAGGGCCCTTTGTGGTCAGCAAAGATCTGCACAACGGATCATACTACCTCATTGACGTTCGAGAAGACTCATGTAGCTCTGAGGAGGAGACCCGGCGGCCATGGAACATAGCTCTCCTACGGCCTTATTACACTTGAAGCCACAGGCTTTTCTTATGTACATATTTCAACAATGTATATATTATGATCAATATAATAAACCGGCATCCTTGCTATTAAGCAGGGTCTCCGCCGTTTTTCTTCAAATATCTGTTAACTTGGGGGCTTCAGCTAATAAAGCGAAGTACTACCTGTTAACCCGGCTACCATGCCACCACCTAGCTTGGGAGCTTCACACCCAAGGGGCCAAAGAGAGTTTGATTGCTCAAAGCACGACTCAAACATAGGCACCCATTGAGCACAGCTCACAAAGTTACTTGGGGGCTCTTTGTGTCAAATACCAAAGAGTTTGAAAGGACCCTTGTAGCCGGGTATAGACCCACGGCTTGGAAGCCTGGTGTATTCACCTAAAACCCCGGGTTAACCTGCCTTCATCAAGTAAGCCACTCCTATCCAGGTAATCCTGGCACGACCCGTCGAACGTTTGACAGTTACTCTCATTGAGACCCTGAACTTGTCAAAGTTAAAATGATGATTGGTTAGTTGGAGGGCCATCTTAAAAGGCTTTGTCAAAATGGTTTAACTCAGTGGCCTGGCAGCCCATGAAAAGCCTCGATTTGGGCCTGGCAGCCCTTGAAAAGCCTTGACCATGGTTTTTTTTGTTTGCTTCTTGCCAAGTTTTTGTTCTTTCTTAAGGTTTATGTTAAACCGGTGTTTCTTAACCCGGTATGGCCTACGGGTCTTCTGTTAAAGCATACAATTAAAGGTAACCTGGCATCCTTCAAACCGGTCTGGCTTTGACACCTTGTCTCCAGCAATCGTCCGGTGTTCATCACAACCCGGTTCTATATCATATATACCAGCATGGCATGGTGGAAGTTGGGTTTTCACCCTTCTTAAAATCACAATTGGTAAACCAACAACAATGTTTCGTATCACAGGTATGATTTATTATTGCTGCAACCATAGTTGCTTACCAAGTTGTGTTGGGTATTTTGACCCGTCCGGTGGTAAACCGCCCGGACAGATTTTTCTTATGCAGACACAGGGATTGCATAATATTGTGAAAATACATAAGCCAGTACTGAAATTATCATGACGGATCAACGCAAAGTGTGTCCCAGTGCACGATGGCAACGGATTAAAGTATTTTCACTAGCCTATTACAAGGCGCTTGAAGGCCCAAAGTATGGTGTTTCCAACAGAACAAAGTTTATGGAGCATCACTCTGATTGCCGGATCAAGCCTCATTACCATGTTGATGTGAAGTTGATGGGTCATTTGGCGTCGGATCAGCCTCCTCCTCCCCACCTAGCGGCTGGAAGTTGTGGTGGTCCAGTCAATCCGGGTTAAGGCCTGAAAGATAGCTTCTTCACTGATAAGTTCCGATGGATCAATGTTAGGGGCATAAGTGTGCTTACGGATTGGCGGAATAAGATTTTGCGCTTCCGGCATGATAGCATTAACCCGTTTGTTGTTGGCATCATAATAAGACCGGTGAACAGTCAAGTTAGCATCTTCTGCCAGCTGACTCGCCAGAGGATGCATTTCCCTTGTCACTTTTTAAGGGCTTCATCATCAAAATCAGCCCCATTTTCTTGTGTGCTTGGAAAGCCTTTGGCGAGGTCAACCGGATCCAAGTTGGCTATCCACGCTTTGGCTCGGGTGAGTGCCAACAAAGCGCCAACCCTGGCAGTGGATCGCTTTACCTCTTCTATCTGTGCTGGTGCCATGGATAGCCTTGCCAGAGTGTCCTTGATTAGTGTTGGGGCCTGATTGTCGTACGATGCTGCGCAGATAACCCGTTGGGCGCCGGCGCATAGTTGTTCAAGCAGAGTATATGCTGCTTTTAGCTTCATCCGTGCATCTGAGCCCAGATGAGTAATACGGCTACCTGCAACAGTTTAAGAATTTCATATTTCAACCGGCACCTTACAAGATGGATATTTCAGATGCCTTGCTAGGAGTACTTACCAAATACTGCGGAGGTCATGGTGTTCACTTGACGCTTCAACCCAGAAAGCTCTTTTGCCACCAGTTTAAGAGCGGACTCGGCGTCTTCAGCCCGTTTCAGCAATGTATCCTTCTCAGTGTCCCAATTGGCACGTTCAGACTTGAATTCTCCCTTAAGTTGTTCCATGGAAGTTAAAGCGGCTCGAAGCTCATCTTTGGCCTTAGAAGATTCTTCTTGATAGGATTTGATACTCTCTTGAATATCAGCAATTTGCGTGCATTGATGGTTTATATCAGCCTGCCACAATCAGAGGAGCATATCAATATTTTATCAAAAGTCCCAAGCATACAACTGGTTCTACACTTGGCACTTGGGGGCTAATGCGGATTGCTTCTTTCCTACTGCTTGTTTAAAGTCCCGAGGATTAATACAAGTTTCAATCCTGGCACTTGGGGGCTAATGTATATTTGTTCAAAAACTTAAAAGTCAACAATGTGCAGTATGGAAGGTCAAAAGTCCTGGTTTGTCTTTACAAGCTAAACCGGCCCTTGGGGGCTACAAGATACAAGGCAGTGAAAATACAAAGATAAGGATGAAAATGTTCACCTCATAGCGTTCCTTCATCAGATTTACCAAATCAGCTTCATTATCTCGGCTTGTATAAAGCCGGTTCAAGAATCCGGAATGAAGATCCTGGGCAGAAAGATTAGCATATTTTGACAAGTCAGCTTCCATCTTCCCCTTGCCCATAGAAGTAAACTCATCCTTGGCGGTATGTTTTGCCAAGATAACTGGATTGCCCGGAGCGGTATAAGCAGTGCCAGTAACAATAACGTCATCATCTTTGGCTGGGTTAGGAGTGGTAGCAGGGCTTGGCGGATTAGCAGTTGAGCTCAGTGGATCAACAACCGGACTTGCAGGTATAGCATGTGGACTTGAGGTGCCCTCATGTGTGGCCGGATCAGCTTCCGGCGGATCAGCGTTGGTAGCTGGCTCCGGCGGGACAGAATCATCCATGATATTATCAAGATTTTTATCAGGATTTTCAAGAGTTTCCTCCGGTTCAACTTCGCCGGTAGGGGCACTGGTCTTAGCCTTCTTACTCAGACGAGCTTTGGCACTAATATTAAAACAAGGATTAGCATGATTAACCGAATTATGAAGGAGAATGGAGGGCTGCATGCTTACCCAGGGACGGTTTTCAGTGGAGGCAGCTGAGTGGTTGATGAACCGCCAGACGAATTAGAAGATACCTGGTAATTTGAATCAGATGGATTGAGAGGGCATCGGAAGAAACCTTTCAAAGGATAAAGTTTTTCAGGAGAACAAGCAACCTCTGGATGACATTTCCGGTTTGGTGTATGAGGTAAAACGGAAGAAGTGACATGTTGACCATTGTGCCGGGTTGTGCGACGCCCTTCGGTTTGTTGTGTCTTCAAAGAAAGTTTTTGATCCAAATGAGCAAGAGGGTGAGAGCATTTCACTTTCCGAACTGCACGGCGAAATCGTTGAACCGGCACAAGTTCTGAGTCAGAAAGACAAATTACCTCAACATGATCTGCATGGCTGGCCTCCGCATCATCCTAGGAGTAATCATTATCAGTAAAATATATGAATAGAAGTCAAGGGAGTCAAATTTTACCTCTTCAGCCGAGTCACCGACATCCTTTGGTGGTTCCGAAGACTCAGCAGTTTTCTTTTTGGCAGCTCTCTTGATGACCTTGGTCTTAACACGAGGAGCCTTAGCCGCTTTGTCTTGAGATTTGCTTTTCCAGAAGGATCTACTGGCCTGCGAGATTGCACAAAGGGTTATTATAGCAGTGTTAAAGTGGAGAAGGATCAGGAAAAGTATAAGGTTAAAGTCTTTACCGCTGGCGGTTTGTTGGAGGCATAAAAAGGGCGCAGACCAGTTTGAGTACATACGGCGAGCAGTTTGTCAAGTATTTTCTTTACACTTTCAGTGACTTCATCATCAGTCAATTCTATTTCATGAAACAGTTGTGGATCATTGGTGTTGCCGGTATATTCAAACATCAATCCGGGGCGGCGGCTTAAAGGTAGAATGCACCATGAAATCCAACAGCGGACGAGATCAACACCAGTTAAACCATTGGCAAGGAAAGCCTGGAGTTTGGCGAGTTGAGGTGCATAGGCTTGTCGATCTTTGGCAGACAATCTCTGAGGTAAAGGGTGGTTATTGCTGAGCCGGTGCGGACGGTAGCCCGGCAAAGGATTCTCTTCAGCAGGGGCAGTATTCTGACAGTAGAACCAAGTTTGGTTCTAGTCTTTTGGATGGATGTGAAGTTTGGCGTGAGGAAATTCAACTTCTTTCCTCTTTTGGATCAACACACCACCAAGTTCAGTATTGGGTCCGTCAGAAAATTCAGTCCGGCGGTTTAAGTGGAAGAGATCTTGAAAGAGATCGACAGTTGGTTCTTCTTGCAGGTAAACCTCGCAGAATACTTGGAAATCGCATATGTTGGACACAGAATTTGGTCCAATATCTTGAGGATGGAGTTGGACGCTGGCAAGAACATCCCGGAAATTTTTTGATCCGGGAGGACTGAAACCTCGAGCTAAATGTTGCATGAACACAATCACTTCTCCATCTTGAGGCTCAGGAGGGCACTCAAGGCCAGGAACTGGCCAATGGTGGACATTTTTTGAAGCTAAAGCGCCTGTGGTGACATATCCATTGATTTGCATTTCTGTGATCCGAGATGGAACCCAGTTGCAAGCAGCAAATTGCTTCGTCATCTTACAAAGTCTGTAAAAGGAAAATGGACGGTTTACGATTGACGGTTCATATGTGTTTGTCAATGTTAAACCGGCAATTCAAGGTGTACATATGAAGTGAACCAGGCATTGCTATTCAAGTCTAGATGGCGGTTTAAGAGAGGACTAATGACATATGACAGATTATCAATTACTAAAGGTTAAACCGCCCTTGGGAGGCAGAACCCAATCTGAAAATTTGCTAGGTGTTGCGGAAACAAGTTTCACAAGATGGTGATATAATTTTGGATCTACCGTTGTTCAAAAAACAAATTTTTCTGAGCCCTACAGATGTTAAACAGAACAGAGAAGGTTCAGGTAAGGATCTATACAGGAACAGTAAGATGCTATAGTACGACAGAGTAAAGCTACAGATCCAGCTGCAAGGGGAAACTATCAGGCCTAGCTAGATTCAGTAAGATGCTAAAGGAAAAGCAGAAAAAGTACTGATGAACACTGACGAACACTGAAGAAATTTCGAAACCCTAATGTAGATCTAACAAGTAAAGGAAAGGAGTATTTACCAGGGACACGCAGCGGCGGAGTATCTCAAGAGATCTGGTACGAACAGGGTGATGCAGCGGCCTAGTTGGTGCAGACTGGAAGATCGACGACGGCGGCGGCGGCGATGCTTGAGGTCTTCGGGTCGCGAGGAGGAAGACGAGGCGAATAGGAAAGGGGGGAAATGGAAGGCACCCCGGTATTATTTATAAGGGAAGTGGGATAAAAGAGCAGGCGCGAAAATTGAGGAGTCGGAAGCGGCAAAAGAGGATGCAGCTGTCGCCTCGATCTTCAGGAATTAATTAAAGAGAAGGGAATCTTCATAAATCTTTTTATACAGGGATGACGTCACAATGATTTACTGCAGTGACAGAAGATGATGTCATGGCGGTTCACCAAAGTTCACAAGGAGAAGACAATATGGCGGTTTACGAGAATTGTCAGAAATTTAGGTAGTTTTTTTAAGGATTGAAGATTGACATGAACAGGTTCAAATCAATCTGGGGCCTAATGTTGAGGATATAACCACTAAGGGTAAACCGCCCAGGAGGGGCCGGTTCACCTTCACCTATACTGAAGCCCAAGGAAACCCAGAAGATGGCGCTTTTCGGATGAGGCTTAGAGGCCCAGAGCCCGCAGGCGATTTAGGGCCCATGGTAGTAAACCGCCATGATTGTATAAACTTGCATTGTAAGATAGGAAAGAGGAGACCGAGGGAGACACTTGTATGAGCCAGCCTCGGGACTCTGTAGACCGGCCGGGGTCCTCCTGAGTATATAAAGGGGTGACCCGGCGGCGGTTCAAGGACAGACAACAACAACTCGAGATCCAGACAAAGCGGATTCGCTCCCTGGCCTTCGAACCCCTAGCAATACTAATCGCAACTAGACGTAGGCTTTTTACCTTCATCGAAGGGGCTGAACTAGTATAACCTCCCGTGTCCCCTTGTCCGGTTTAACCCCTTTAAGCTAACCCGTTGTGATGGCTCCACGACTAAGTCCTTTCACGAGGACATCTGCCGTGACAAACCCATGACAAGCCTATACCAAGAATCTTTCAAATTTTCTCCTTGTCTCTGTTTGAAGTACAAAACTTCAAAATCCGGTGACAAAGAAGGAGTAGTCATGATGGCCATATCAACAAGATCTCAAGCAAAAAAGATAAGTCTAGCGAGAAAACGGCGAACAAAAAAGAGGGCAAATAAAGCGGCAAATTTTTTGTAAAGTGGGGGAGAAGAAAACGAGAGGCAAATGGCAAATAATGTAAATTACAAGGAGATGAGATTTTTGATTAGGAACCTAGTAGATGTTGATGATGTCTCCCCAGCAACGGTGCCAGAAATTCCTTTTGATGCGGCTTGAACTACGTCGGTATTTCCCCAAAGAGGAAGGGATGATGCAGCACAGCTACGGTAGGTATTTCCCTTAGTGATGAGACCAAGGTTATCGAACCAGTAGGAAAACCACGCAACACCACGTAAATAGCTCCTACACAAAAAGAACAAATACTTGCAACCCGACGTAAGAGAGGGGTTGTCAATCCCTCACGGGTAAAAAGATAGGTAAAATTGTAGTAGATTGGGTAAATAGATCTCGCAGGAACGCGAGATAAAATAAATAATAATAAGAGCAAGGTATTTTTGTATTTTTAGATTAATAGATCTGAAAATAAAAGCAAATAAAAATAGATTGCGAAGGCAAATATAATAAAGAAGAGACCCCGGGGCCCTAGATTTCACTAGTGGCTTCTCTCGAGAAAAATAGCATATGGTGGGTAAACAAATTACTGTTGGGAAATTGATAGAACTTCAAATAGTCATGACGATATCCAGGCAATGATCATTATATAGGTATCACGTCCAACATTAGTAGACAGACTCCTGCCTGCATCTACTACTATTACTCCACACATTGACCGCTATCCAGCATGCATCTAGTGTATTAAGTTCATGGAGAAACGGAGTAATGGAATAAGAACGATGACATGATGTAGACAAGATCCATTTATGTAGAAATAGATCCCATCTTTTTATCCTTAATAGCAACGATACATACGTGTTGGTTCCCCTTCTGTCACTGGGATCAAGCACCATAAGATCGAACCCATCACAAAGCACCTCTTCTCATGGCAAGAAAAATTGATCTAGTCGGCCTAACTAAATCGAAGATTCGAAGAAGAAATATGAGGCTATAAGTAATCATGCATATAAGAGATCAAAAGACTCAAATAACTTTCATGGATAAAAACATAGATCTGATCATAAACTCAAAGTTCATTGGATCCCAACAAACACACCGCAAAAAAGAGTTACATCAAATAGATCTCCAAGAGACCATTGTATTGAGAATCAAAAGAGAGAGAGAGGAAGCCATCTAGCTACTAACTACGGACCCGTAGGTCTACAATGAATTACTCACGCATCATCGGAGAGGCACCAATGAGGATGATGAACCCCTCCGGATGGTGTTTAGAGTGGATCTGGTGGTTTCTGGAACTTGCGGCGGCTGGAATTGATTTTCGTCGACTCCCCTTGGGTTTCTGGAATATTGGGGTATTTATAGAGCAAAGAGGCGATGCGGGAGGCCACCGAGGTGGGCACAACCCACCTGGGCGCGCCTGTCCCCCCCCCCCAGGCGTGCCCTGGTGGGTTCTGCTCCCCTTGGAGCCCCCCTCTGGTACTTCTTTGGCCCAACAAGTGTCTTCTGGTCCAGAAAAAATCTCCAAAAAGTTTCGCTGTGTTTGGACTCCATTTGGTATTATTTTCTATGAAGTAAAAAGCAAGCAAAAAACAATTGGCACTGGGCACTATGTCAACAGGTTAGTCCCAAAAAATGATATAAAGTTGCTATAAATGATTGTAAAACATCCAAGAATGAGAATATAATAGCATGGAACAATCAAAAAATATAGATACGTTGGAGACATATCACATTCCTCTTCGAAATACAGTTTGGTGGGACGGGAGAAATCCATATGGGTTAATAAACCATGCATGGTTCATAAAACTTTAACATAAGCAGCAGTTTGCATGCTTGTATGATGTAAAAAATATTGTTACCACACTTAAAATAAACTTATGATTATTTGTGTTGTGGTAGAGACACTTTTCTTCATCAGGGCCATTTAGTTTATATCGATTTGTGGCAGTGAAATATATTATTCCAATGAGATATTGTATGCATTCCTTCTTTCTGAGTCATTATGAAGAGAGAAATTTATTACTAACCAACTCGTCGAATTCTATTAAAAGGTGTCTGTGAAGGCCACATTTTTGCGAGTATTTTTCTCAAGCGGAGGATAATCTGTTGGGAGCCACCTACACACAAGGCGAAGTCATCCCTACCCAACCCTAAATATATATGAGTCCGGCCCCATAGGGAACGTGTGGAGAAAATATGTCGTCGAGAAGATAAGGTTGAGAGAGATTTCGGTGGGCGGGCCCCATAATGAACATGTGTCGAGCGGAGGAGGAGGTGTATGGGAGGAAAAGATTAGTCGGTTGAGGGTTTAGGGTTTTCCATCTTTGAGACATTTTAAAGAAGGAAAGTGTATGCATTATCATCCCCTAAATTTTAAATTGATGTGTCTATATAAAGGTAATTTTATGGTAAGTATTGTTCTCAAGCGAAGGATAATCACGTCGTAAAGAAATGACCCAAGCCGCCCGTAGACTAGGCGCAACCGTACCTACCCTTCCACAATATATACGAGTCCGACTCGTGGGTCGATTCCCCTTGCCCCATTTTGGCCCCCGTCTTAGACAGGCAGAATTTCCCGCAGCACAATCTAGGCGTTTGGAGATCTCTCCCTCCTCCAACCCCACCATTGCTGATGTCGGAGCCACCGCCCATAGAGACAGTGGAGGTAGCCGAGGCCGATAGAACATCAGCCTCCCCGACCACCGAATGAATAAGAACCCTTCGACACAGGGGGTGTTGCCGCCGCGCCAGTGACAGCCCATGAGATGACCATGATACATCTCCAACGTATCTATAATTTTTGGTTGTTCCATGCTATTATATTATCAATCTTAGATGTTTTATATGCATTATTATGCTATTTTATATCATTTTTTGGGACTAACCTATTAACCTAGTGCCCAGTGCCAGTTTTTGTGTCTTCCTTGTTTTTGTATTTACAGAAAATCAACCCCAAACGGAGTCCAAATGGAACAGAACTTTTTGACGATTTATCTTGGACCACAAGACACCCTTGAAGCTTCAGGAGGAGGCCCGAAGAGCCACGAGGTGGCCACAAGCTCAGGGGGCACACCCAAGGGGGGGGCAAGCTTGTGGGCCCCCCGTGGCACTTCCAACCCTAATTTTTCTTCTATAAATACCCAAATATTCCCCGTTGACCAGAGGGAACACCAAAAGTACTTTGCCACCACCGAAAGTTTGTGTCTTCACGAGATCCCATCTTGGGCCTTTTTTGGTACTACGTGGGAGGGGGATATGATCATGAAGGGATTCTACACCAACCTTGCTACCCTTCCGATGATGTGTGAGTAGTTTACCACAGACCTATGGGTCCATAGCTAGTAGCTAGATGGCTTCTTCTCTCTCTTTGATCTTCAATACAATGTTCTCCTCGATGTTCTTGGAAATCTATTCGATGTAATCTTCTTTTGCGGTGTATTTGTTGAGATGAGATGAATTGTGGGTTTACGTTCAGATTATCTATGAATATTATTTGAGTCTTCTCTGAACTCTTTTATGCATGATTTATATAGCTTTGTATTTCTCTCTGATCTATTGATTTGGTTTGGGAAACTAGATTGATTTTTCTTGTGTAATTATCTCTACTTTGCGCATCACCGTTTCCTCTTTAAGGGAAAGCCTACGCAAGCTCAAGAAGTAGCAGCACACATCGTGGGTCGGCAACCTGCCCACGCAGACGGGAGAGGACGACCTTAGTGTAACCTTCGCCCCGCACATCGCACTTGACTGCATCGTGAGGCACGGTGAGTCATGTAGGCATGTATTCGTCCTCTTTTGCTCCCTCGCCCAGTCAAAGGCTGCCCTCCAAGATCTCCACGTGTCCAATGTCAAGGGCTCCTTCATCTAGATCAAGTTTTTACAGCCAATAATATCTCCACTTCCTTCTCGACAGCCCGGATAAGATCCAACCTTGTGTCCCTACTGTGATCTAACAACAAGTTTTCACCCTACAATTAGCCTTTTCAGGTAATTATGGTTTTGGTGCTTGTGATTTGGCCCGCCGCACGAGATGGAGAGTTATCATCCCGTGGTCCCGCTCTTTTGTGCGGTTTGGACTATGCCGGATGATACATGTCATAATATAGTCCTAGATTGGTGATTGTTCCTTGTTCTAGGGTGAAATTGTTATGCTGTCGCAATTTATATATTTATGCCCTCATGATACTTACTCGTGTAATTGCAGCTGAAATTTCTATGAAATATGGAATAGGTGAATATCTAGTCCCCATGGTATGGTTTGATTTACGTGTGAATGGTGTAAAAATACTGAATTATCCTTGGTTAGTGGTAGTTGTTTATTTATCGATTCAAATTGCTCCATTCATCAGCTGTTGTTGTGTAATGGGTTGTGCACAAGTCATGCAATTTGATGTTATTCAGGCTATGCTTTGACATAACTAGCATGCTATCTCCTATATTTTTCACTTTAATTAGATCGAGTAAATTCAATCTATCTCATAAGTTTTGTTGTTAGGACTGCTTGGATGAAGATTTTAGTCTTCTATTTCATTACATAAATATTATGCCTTCTGATGGCCAGTGTTTGTTGCTTGGTTTTTATCGCTAGATCTATTAGGAACCTATGCATTGGAGGACATAATTCGTTTATTTCAAAGCAGGAGGTAGACGAAGAGTTTCAAAAGACTCGAAAGATTGAAGGTGTTGATTTCTCTAGTGATCAAACTTCTGCAAACTTCGAATTTGAGAAGTTAGAAGATGACAGTTCTGCCCATAAAGCCGTGAATAGACGTAATTTGGGGGGGGGGGTCTCATGATGCACCATTCCTCGTAGGCATATAGTTTAGTGGGACGGGCGAAATCCATATGGGTTAATGAACCATGCATGCTTAACAAAATATTAACATAAACAACAATTTGCCTACTTGTCTGATGCAAAACATGTTGTTGCCAAACTTCCATAAATTAATGATTATTTGTGTTGTGGTAGAGACACTTTCTTTCATTAGGGTCATTAACTTTATATCCATTTGTGGTAGTGAAGTATGTTATGCCGATGAGATATTGTATGCATTCTTTATTTTTGAGACATTTTTAAGAGAGAAAGTTATCGCTAACCAACTCATTGAATTCAATTAAAATGTGTCTACGAAGGCCACGTTTTTGCGAGTATTTTTCTCAAGCGAAGGATAATCCTTTGCGAGCTTCCCCACCCGAAATATATACGAGAATGTCCCCACAGGGAATGTGTGGAGTATAATATGGGGTGGAGTGGAGAAGGTTGTGGTGGGTGAGCCCCACAGTTAACGAATGTCAAGCAGAGGAGGAGGTACGTGACGAAAAGAGTAGTTGGTTGAAAAAAGGGGTTTCCATCTTTGAGACGTTCTAAAGAAGAAAAGTGTTGTATCATTGGCTAAATTTAAATTTATGTGTATATATAAAGTCCATTATTTGGTAAGTATTTTTTCAAGCGGAGGATAAGCACCTCGTATAGAAATGGCTCAAGCCGCCCATAGACTAGGCACAACCGTACCGACCCTACTCGCAATATATACGTGTCTGGCTCGTGGGTCGGTTCCCCTTTCCTGTCTTAGCCCCCGTCTTGGATAGCCAAAATTTCTCACATCCTAATCTAGGAATACAACGATCTCTCCTTCCTCAAACCTGCACCACCACTAATGTCGGAGCCACCGCCCGCAATGGGGGCAGAGGCCACCGAAGCCGATAGGCCATCAACCTCCAGTACAAAAAACACTTCCGTGATGATACGTGTTTGTCACAATAGGTCATGTTTTCTGTCATGCATGTACATCCATGACGATTGTCTGATAGAATCCAAATAGTCATGCATGTGCTGTCATAGAAATGTTCCATGACAATACTCAAATTATCATCACGGAAGTGTCCACTTCCATGACGAAAAATGGCACGTCATGGAAGTGTTTTCATCAAGGGTAACCGACACGTGGCATCCACCATAACGAAACACAATTAAGTTGTCGGGTGGCGGCGTTAGATCCGATAATCCGTTAATAGCCCAGACTAATGGCAATTTTCCACGTGTAAATTTTCATTCGCCAATGGAACCACATGTTGCTCTAAGTTGCAACAAGTGTCATCCATCCAATGGACGAGACGAGCCTATGAAATGTTGACACGTGGAACGACCCAACAATGGCCCGTTTACATAGAAAGGTCGGCCCAGGCAAAGTTAAAGGATAGGCCCATTAACGGCCCGCTTGCACATGACCCATTTAGAGGCACGACTCACAAGAATAGTGTAAATTCGGCCTGTCACCGGTCCGTTGTGGATTTCTCATCAATGTAGCCCATGGTTACTTCTGGCTCATTAACAGTCAGCTGTGTATTCGGGCCCAACTATGGCATAGTGTGTTTTTGCCCTGTTTAAGGTCCTGCTACATTTGGGCCCATTTGTTCCCCGATGATACTCTCGACCCATAAATGACCCATGCTGGAATTGGGCTATTTTCGGCGAGGTCTGACTTTCGGCCAGTTAGCGGCCCACTGTAGACTTGGGCCACTTCTAGCCCGATGTGATTTTCGGCCAGTTAAAGGTCGGCGCAACACACGGGCCATATGTGATATTAACGACCCATATTCTCGATGAGACAAATCTAGTCCGCCCACAGTTTCGGCCTGTTAACGACCCGTGTAGTAGGCCAGTGCATTTATGGCCCGTGTTGACTTTCATCCTGTTAACGGCCTACCGTGTTGACTTTTATGCTAAACTGGTTGAAGTTATTGGTTTCTCTGCCAAACTTTCTTACTCTACCAGACCAGGAAAGAGATTATGGTATATTCATGTTTTACACTAATAGAGCTGGGGGGAGGAGCGTATTTTAGAAAGCTAAAGTTGTTGAATTTATAGGTTCCTGTGCCAACTTTGTTGGTCTATAATAACCAAGAAAGAGATGATGGTAGATTCAATTTTAAACTAATAGGATTGGGTTTATTTTCTAAGAATTTTAAGCTGAACTGGTGGAAGTTATAGGTTCCTCTGCCAAACATTTTTGGCCTTTAAGAATAAGGAAAGAGATGTTGGCAGATTCAAGTTTTAAACTAATAACATTTGTGTGGGGGTTAATTTAGAATACTTTTAAGCTAAACAAGTTGAAGTTGTAGGTTCCTCTGCCAAACTTTGTGAGTACAAAGTCTACAAGAACCGGGAAATATATTATGATAGTCAAATTTAAATTAATTGTGTTGGACGGGGGTTATTTTAGATGACTTTTATGCTGAATTGGTTGGAGTTATCAGTTTGTTTGCCAAATTTCTTGGTCTGCAAGAACTAGGGAAAATATTACGATATATTCATGTTTTAAACTAATAGAGATTAGGTGGAGGGGATTATTTTAGAAGACTTTTAAGTTGAATTGGTTGAAGTTATAGGTTCCTCTACCAAACATTGTTGGTCTATAATAACTAAGAAAGAGATTATGGTATATTCGTCTTTAAACTAATAGCGTTGGGGATGGTATTTTAGAAGACTTTTAAGCTGAACTGGTGGAAGTTATAGGTTCCACTGCCAAACATTGTTGGCCTTTAACAACGAGGAAAGAGATCGTGGCAAATTCATGTTTTAAACTAATAGTGCTTGGGTGGGGTTATTTAAGAAGGCTTTTAAGCTGAACAGGTTAAAGTTTAGGTTCCTCTATCAAGCTTTGTTGGTCTACAAGAACCAGAAATAGATTATGGTAGTCATATTGCTGGGTGGGAGTATTTTAGATGACTTTTATGCACAGCTGGTTGAAGTTATAGGTTTCTCTACCAAACTTTGTGCACATGCAAGAACCATGAAAGAGATTACGGTATATTCAGTTTTAAAACTAATAGCATTGGCGGCATATTTTAGAAGACTTTTAAGTTGAACTTGTTGAAGTTATAGGTTCTTCTGCCAAACTTTGTCGGTATGTAATAACGAGGAACGAGATTATGGTAGATTCATGTTTGAACGAATAGCACTTGGGAGTATTTTAGAAGACTTTTAAACTGATAGATCTTAGGGGGAGGGGATTATTTTAGAAGACCTTTAAGTGGAATTGGTTAATGTTATAGCTTCCTCTACCAAACATTATTGGTCTACAATAACTAGGAAAGAGATCATGGTAGATTTTTCTTTAAACTAATAGCGTTGGGCGGTATTTCAGAAGCCTTTTAAGCTGAACTAGTGGATGTTATAGGTTCCACTCCCGAACATTGTTAGCATTTAAGAACAAGGAAAGAGATCATGGAAAATTCATGTTTTAAACTAATAGCGCTCGTGTGGGGTTATTTTAGAAGACTTTTAAGCTGAACAGGTTGAAGTTGTAGGTTCCTCTGCCAAACTTTGTTGGTCTACAAGAACTAGTAAATAGATTGTGGTAGTCACATTTTAAACTAATTGTGTTGGGTGGGGGTTATCTTAGACGACTTTTATGCAGAGCTGTTTGAAGCTATAGGTTTCTATGCCAAACTTTGTGTGCATGCAAGAACCATGAAAGAGATTACAATATTTTTAGTTTTAAAACTAATAGCATTGGGGGCATATTTTAGAAGACTTTTAAGTTCAACTGGTTGAAGTTATAGGTTCTTCTGCCAAACTTTGTTGGTATGTAATAACCAGGAAAGAGATTATGTTAGATTCATATTTGAACTAATAGCACTAGGGTGTATTTTAAAAGACTTCTGAACTGAACATGTTGAAGTTATAGATTTCTTTGCCAAACTTTGTTGCCTTCAAGAACCAGGAAACAAATCATGGTAGATTCATGTTTCAAACTAATAGCACTCAGGTCGGCGTTATTTTATAAGATTTTTATGCTGAACTGGTTAAAGTTACATATTTGTTTGCCAAACTTTGTTGGTCTACAAGAATGTGGAAAGATATTTATGGTAGATTCATGTTTAAGCTAATAGCACTTGGCTATTTTATAAGACTTTCAAGCTTAACCACACATGCTTAATAAAACATTAACATAAACAACAATTTGCCTTCTTGTATGATGTAAAAAATGTTGTTACCACACTTACATAAACTTATGATTATTTGTGTTATGGTAGAGACACTTCTTTCATTAGGGTCATTAACTTTATATCCATTTATGGTAGTGAAGTATATCATGCCGATGAGATAGTGTATGCATTCTTTCTTTTTGAGACGTTTTTAAGAGAGAAAGTTATTACTAACCAACTTGTTGAATTCAATTAAATTGTGTCTATGAAGGACACATTTTTCTGAGTATTTTTCTCAAGTGGAGGATAATTCGATGTGAGCCGCCTACGCATAAGACGAAGCCGTCCTCGCCCCGCTTGAAATATATACGACTCTGGCCCCACATGGAATGTGTGGAGAAGAATATGTGGTGGGGAGGATAAGGTTGTAGCTTGGCGGACCCCAAAGGGAACGCGCGTCGAGCGGAGGAGGTGTATGGGAGGAAAATATTAGTTGGTTGGAAAAGGGTTTTCCATCTTTGAGACATTCTAAAGAAGCAAAGTGTATGCGTTATCATTGGCAAAATTTAAATTGAGGTGTCTATGTAAAGTCCATTATTTGGTGAGTATTTTTCTCAAGGGGAGGATAATCACCTTCTATATAAATGGCTCGAGCCGCCCATAGACTAGGCGCAATCGTACCTACCCCACCCGCAATATATATGAGTTTGGCTCGTGAGCCGGTTACCCTTTCCCCATTTCGCCCCCCGTCTCGGACACTGAAAATTCTACACATCCTAATATAGGCATTCGGCGATCTATCCTTCCTCCAACCCCTCCCCCCCCACCACCACCACCGATGTTGGGGGCCGCTGAAGCTGATAGACTATCAGCCTCCACTACGAAAAACACTTCTGAGATGTTACATGTTTGTCACAGTAGGTCACATTTTCTGTCATGCATGTACATCTGTGACGATTTTTTGATAGAATCCAGGTAGTGATACATGTGTTGTTGTAGAAGTGTTCCATGACAATACTCAAATTATCATCACGGAAGTGTCCACTTCCATGACATAAATGGCGCGTTATGGTAGTGTTTTTGTCAAGGGTAAGCGACACATGGCATCCAACGTAACGGTTCACCGTTAAGCTATCGGGTGGCGGCATTGGATCCGATAATCCGTTAACGGCCCGGACCAATGGTGATTTTCCACATGTAAAATTCTCATTCGCCAATGGAACCACATGTTGGCTCTAAGTTGCGACAAGTGTCATCCATCCAATGGATGAGACGAGCCTATGAAATGTTGACATGTGGCACGGCCCAACAGTGGTCCATTTACATAAAAGGCCAGCCCAGTGAGAGTTAGCTGGAAAACCCATTAACGGTTCGCTTGCACACTACCCATTTATAGGTACGACCCACAAGAATAGTGTAAATTTGGCCAGTCACCACCCTGTTGTGGATTTCTCATCATTGCGGCCCATGGCCACTTCTGGCTCGTTAACACTCTGCTATGTATTTGGGCCCAATTACGGACCGGTGTGTTTCTGGCATGTTTAAGGTCCTGCTACATTTGGGCCCATTTTTGTCCGATGATACTTTCGGCCCATAAATCACCTGTGCTAGTGTCGGTGGAAATGACACCTACGGGATCACAGGGAATCCCTTCAATGGTTGGCGGGCGTGGGGCTGTGGAAAGAGCGGGTTTAGAAGATCAACACGGGGGAATTTATCCAGGTTCAGGCCGCAAGTGATGCGTAATACCCTACTCCTACTAGTTTGTGTTTATCTAGTTTTCTTAGACTAGCTACAAAGCATGAAGGGTCCAAAAAGTCTGAATCCCTCTCCAGTATGCCTCGGGCCTCCTTTTATAGCCAAAGGGGTCGCCACAGTGGCACACAGGAGGTGGAAAGTTTATACTGTATACAAGTCTATCCCCTGGTACCGTAGGACAAACACATTTAATGCGCTACCGACGTGTCCCCTCACTTTATCAGGGATGGCAAGGAAGCTCGTCTCATCCGTCGCCACCTCGTCTCGCACTGACACGCGTCCAAACTGACTAGGCGTGCAGTGCCACGCTGGCTGGCTGGCTGCTGAGTTGGTGCGGTGGCGGAGTCTTCACAAAGATCTGCATGCCACCACGCAGGTGCTCGCTGAGTTGGCCTGGAAGATGCACGTCACCACGCAAGTTCCTGCCATGTTGGCGGGTTGACTGCTGTGTTGGAACGGCGATGGAGCCTTGGCAGGTGGGGGCCTGACTGCGGCCCCGCAGATGTCCCCGGCAAGGGCCTTGCCGGGGTCTCGCAGGTATCCCCAGCAAGGGTCTTGCCAGGGGTCTCGTGAGCGTCCCCGGCAAGGATCTCACCGGGGGTTTCGTGAGCGTCCTCGACAAGGATCTCGCCAGGGGGTTTCCATCTTCTGGTTCTCATCTAGTCTTGTATGTTCTTGGTCTTTACAAAGATCCGCATGCCACCATGCAGGCACCTCCCGAGCCTTGGTTCCAATGTTGTCGACGGTGTCGGAACTCTTAGGCTCAAGGGTGGCGGCTCTACTAGTGTTGGCCAAGTTGCCCCGGCAAGGCTCTTTCCGGGGCTACGTAAGCTGCCCCGGCAAGGCTCTTGCCGGGGAAAGCCCACCTTGCCCATCTGCTTCTCGCGCATTTGGCTTGGCACTGCCCTGGTAGTCTTGTGTCTTTGCTTCCTCTGCCTCGCCAAGCATGGACGCAGGCATGTGGCTGCGACTGCCCGTGCACAAGTAAAGGGGTACAAAAAGGACCCCTACTTTTGTACACCGACAGGAGCCCCCGGGCCTGGGCCACATATAAGCGCGGAGCGTTATTGGGCCAGGCCTAGAACAGTGCGCGGGTACGCATGGCAGAGTTTTACCGCAGTAACTCCCTCTCCAGTTGCGCTTCCCCATGACCCGCGTCGAATGTGTGACGTGGGGGTCGTGAGTGGGGCAGTTGCAGCATGCTTGCATCTCATTGCGATAAATGGTAAAGAGGCGGCCCATGCCTTCCCCATAAAAGGGGGAAACCGCAGGCACGCTGCTCATTTACCCCCTGTGCCTTTCCCAATCTCGGAACTGTCGCTACCTTCTTCTTCCTCAAGCTCTTGCCTTTGCTCGCCGCTGCCGCTCCCATATTGCCCTTAATCCTCCATCCCCTCTAGGTTGTGATGGCTCCCAAGACAGGGAAAGGTAAGGGGGCGGCCAAGGATGCTGGGGAGAAGGAGGCGCCGGAGAGCGAGTTGGCGGTGCTTCGGATGCAGCACGCCTACTTCCCCTCGACAGTCGATGTAGTCCATCTCAGGGACTACTTCAAGCCCTTGTGGGGGAGGGAGACAACGGGGCAACCTGCCACGCGCATCGTCCCTGCCGATTTCGCCAAGGCCGGCCCAAATCATTGACTACTTCTCTTGCGGGCTCTGCCCCCTTTCTCTGATTTCTTCAACGACGTCATGCACACCTACGGCTTCCATCTTCTGGATGTTACGTGAAATGTCGTGGCATGCACGGCCTTCTTTGCCCATCTCTATGAGGGCTTCTCCGGAGTGCTCCCTAGCACGACGCTCTTTCGCCACTACTTCTACCCTCGCATCCAGTCAGGGGCGCCATCTCCGGCTACATAACCCGGGTCCCAAGGTCTCAGGAGAAGGGCACGTATCCGGAGGGCGCCCAGAAGGAGAGGTGGGAGGAGTGGCATAGCCGGTGGTGCTGGATCGAGGAGGAGGATCCACGGGAGTTCTGCCGGGTTCACCGGAGTCCGCTAGTCCACCGCAAGGACTGGAGCAACCTCGATGCCAACGACAAGAAGCTCTCGGTCGCCACCACCAGGATCAATCACCTCACTGTGGCCGGGCTCACCCTTGAAATGATTGGGGCTGATTTTATCCGCCACCGGATTGCCCCACTACACAACAAGGGGAGGCTGGCTTGGGACTACAGGAACACGACTGACGTCATGAGGCTCCGCCCCGGCTTGAAGCACAACTTCACGGTGATGGGGCATGCTCACTTTTGCCAAAGGCTCTTCCAGCTCAAGGTGAGTGACGACGGCAGGGCTGAGAGGACCGGCAGAGCCGAGAAGGCCGGCAAGACTGTCAAGGCATCTCTGTTTGGGTTGCCGGTGGGGGTGGTCCTGTTGAGCAACAATTCTCGCCAAACCGCCATCATTGCCATGATGCCGGACTTCAACGCGCACGGCCTCGATCCGCTCTAGGTTGAGCCGGAAGCGGAGGAGGTGCAGGCGTTCTTCGACAACTTGTCGAAGAATTATGTCCGCGACGAGCCGCTGCTCATCCGCGCATCACCAAGGAGGAGCTGGACTACATCGCCGCGAGGGCGGCGGAGGCGGCACTCGCCAAGGAGGTTGGCAGCGCCGGCACCATGGAGGACGAGGATGACACAACCGTGGAGGAGAAAGAGCTCACCTGATGGGCGGAGTCTGTGGGGGAGGCCAGCAGCGTCGGCGTCGGGGCCCCCCTTGTTGAAGACGTGGTCGAGGAGTCGGATGAAGAAAAGGACGAGGCTGACGACCCCTCGGCCATAGGGAAGAGACGCGTCCTGTGGCGGGCTAGCTCAGGCGAGCTGGTCCGGCCCGGTAGGACCTCACAACGGCAACAGGTCCAGGAGCAGTTCATGCGCTAGACGACGGCCGTGGCGACGAAGGCCGCGGCAGCAAAGAAGGCGGTGAAGGCCGCTGTAGCGAAGAAAACGGCGGCCGCTTCCTCCTTGTCCAAGTGGCGCCAGACCCCATCCCCTTCTCCTCCTCCTTTGGATGGCACCTCGGGGGTCAATTTCGACCTCGGGTCCTTCAGCCCGAAGAAGAAGAGGAGGGGAAGGACGAGTAAGCACTTCGCCCTCCATCATCTCCTGACCCATGCCTGTGCTATCCTCCTTTAACTTGATGTTATCCTCACAGGGACATGGAGACGTTGGCCTAGAGGGTGGCGAAGAGGGCCAGGGCCTCGATGGGCGACAAGCCCCCGGCAAACACTTCGTGCACGCCGTAGTTGGTGGTGATCAGCCCGGACGACAGCCCCTGACACAGCCCCCGCTTCAGCCCCCAGCGTGAGTTCACTACTCACTTCCCGTCGGTGTGTGCTGGGGCACGATCCCTTGGTGTTGACCGTGCCGGGTTCGCAGGAGGAGAGCGGCAGCAGGAGGAGCCGCTGAGGGCCAGCCCCAACATGCCACCCCCGTTGACCACACCGCCTAGAGGGGCATCCCCGACAAGGGCACCAAGCACCGAGCCCACATGCATGGAGGAGGAGGATGTTGAAGGAAATATGCCCTAGAGGCAATAATAAAGTTACTATTTATTTCCTTATTTCATGATAAATGTTTATTATTCATGCTAGAATTGTATTAACCGGAAACATAATACATGTGTGAATACATAGACAAACAGAGTGTCACTAGTATGCCTCTACTTAACTAGCTCGTTGATCAAAGATGGTTAAGTTTCCTAACCATAGAGATGAGTTGTCATTTGATTAACGGGATCACATCATTAGGAGAATGATGTGATTGACTTGACCCATTCTGTTAGCTTAGCACTTGATCGTTTAGTTTGCTGCTATTGCTTTCTTCATGACTCATACATGTTCCTATGACTATGAGATTATGCAACTCCCATTTACTGGAGGAACACTTTGTGTGCCACCAAACGTCACAACGTAACTAGGTGATTATAAAGGTGCTCTACAGGTGTCTCCAAAGGTACTTGTTGGGTTGGCGTATTTCAAGATTAGGATTGGTCACTCCAATTGTCGGAGAGGTATCTCTGGGCCCACTCGGTAATGCACATCACTATAAGCCTTGCAACTAATGAGTTAGTTGCGGGATGATGTATTACGGAACGAGTAAAGAGACTTGCCGGTAACGAGATTGAACTAGGTATTGAGATACCGACGATCGAATCTCAGGCAAGTAACATACCGGTGACAAAGGGAACAACGTATGTTGTTATGCGGTCTGACCGATAAAGATCTTCGTAGAATATGTAGGAGCCAATATGGGCATCCAGGTCCCGCTATTGGTTATTGACAAGAGAGGTGTCTTGGTTATGTCTACATAGTTCTCGAACCCGTAGGGTCCGCACGCCTAACATTCGTTGATGATATAGTACTATGAGTTATGTATGTTGGTGACCGAATGTTGTTCGGAGTTTTGGATGAGATCACAGATATGACGAGGAACTCCGGAATGGTCCGGAAGTAAAGATTGATATGTGGATAGTAGTGTTTGATCTCCGGAAGGGGTTCTGGATGTTTCCCGAAATGTTTGGGCACGAGAACACTTTATCTGGGCCAAAGGGGGAAGCCCACGAGGCTTTTGGAAAGTGCAAAAGGAAGTTTTGCGGAGACCAGAGGCTAGACGCCAGGAACCCTCGCGTCTAGGGGGTAGACGCCGGGAACCCTGGCGTCTAGCCCTGGAGTCTGAGAAGGACTCTTGCCTTTCAGGTGAAACCGACTTTGAGGAGGCTTTTACTCCAAGTTTCGACCCCAGGGCTCAACATATAAATAGAGGGGTAGGGCTAGCACCAAAGAGACATCAAGAAACACCAAGCCGTGTGTCGGCAACCCCGTCCCCTCTAGTTTATCCTCCGTCATAGTTTTCGTAGTGCTTTGGCAAAGCCCTGCGGAGATTGTTCTTCACCAACACCGCCACCACGCCGTCGTGCTGCCGGAACTCATCTACTACTTCGCCCCTCTTCCTGGATCGAGAAGGCGAGGACGTCACCGAGCCGAACGTGTGCAGAACTCGGAGGTGCCATGCTTTCGGTACTTGGATCGGTCGGATCGTGAAGACATACGACTACATCAACCGCGTTGATATAACGCTTCCGCGAATGGTCTACGAGGGTACGTAGACAACACTCTCCCCTCTCATTGCTATGCATCACCATGATCTTGCGTGTGCGTAGGAATTTTTTTGAAATTACTACGTTCCCCAACAGTGGCATCCGAGCCTAGGTTTTATGCGTTGATGTTGTGCACGAGTAGAACACAAGTGAGTTGTGGGCGATATAAGTCATACTGCTTACCAGCATGTCATACTTTGGTTCGACGGTATTGTTGGATGAAGCGGCCCGGACCGACATTACGCGTACGCTTACGCGAGACTGGTTCTACCGACGTGCTTTGCACACAGGTGGCTGGCGGGTGTCAGTTTCTCCAACTTTAGTTGAACCAAGTGTGGCTACGCCCGGTCCTTGCGAAGGTTAAAACAGCACCAACTTGACAAACTATCGTTGTGGTTTTGATGCGTAGGTAAGAACGGTTCTTGCTAAGCCCGTAGCAGCCACGTAAAACTTGCAACAACAAAGTAGAGGACGTCTAACTTGTTTTTGCAGGGCATGTTGTGATGTGATATGGTCAAGACATGATGCTAAATTTTATTGTATGAGATGATCATGTTTTGTAACCGAGTTATCGGCAACTGGCAGGAGCCATATGGTTGCCGCTTTATTGTATGCAATGCAATTGCGCTGTAATGCTTTACTTTATCACTAAGAGGTAGCGATAGTCATGGAAGCATAAGATTGGCAAGACAACAACGATGCTACGATGGAGATCAATGTGTCGCGCCGGTGACGATGGTGATCATGACGGTGCTTCAGAGATGGAGATCACAAGCACAAGATGATGATGGCCATATCATATCACTTATATTGATTGCATGTGATGTTTATCTTTTATGCCTCTTATCTTGCTTTGATTGATGGTAGCATTATAAGATGATCTCTCACTAAATTTCAAGATAAAAGTGTTCTCCCTGAGTATGCATCGTTGCCAAAGTTCGTCGTGCCCAGATACCACGTGATGATCGGGTGTGATAAGCTCTACGTCCATCTACAACGGGTGCAAGCCAGTTTTTGCATGCGCAGAATACTCATGTTAAACTTGACGAGCCTAGCATATGCAGATATGGCCTCAGAACACTGAGACCGAAAGGTTGAGCGTGAATCATATAGTAGATATGATCAACATATTGATGTTCACCATTGAAAGCTACTCCATATCACGTGATGATCGGTTATGTTTAGTTGATTTGGATCACGTGATCATTAAGAAGATTAGAGGGATGTCTTTCTAAGTGGGAGTTCTTAAGTAATATGATTAATTGAACTTTAATTTATCATGAACTTAGTCCTAATAGTATTAGCATATCTATGTTGTAGATCAATAGCTCGCGTTTAGCTCCCCTATTTTATTTTTGATATGTTCCTAGAGAAAATTAAGTTGAAAGATGTTAGTAGCAATGATGCGGATTGGATCCGTGATCTGAGATTTATCCTCATTGCTGCGCAGAAGAATTATGTTCTTGATGCACCGCTAGGTGACAAACCTATTGCAGGAGCAGATGCAGATGTTATGAACATTTGGCTAGCTCAATATGATGACTACTTGATAGTTTAGTGCACCATGCTTAAACGGCTTAGAATCGGGACTTCAAAGATGTTTTGAACGTCATGGACCATATGAGATGCTCCAGGATTTGAAGTTAATATTTCAAGCAAATACCCGAGTTGAGAGATATGAAGTCTCCAACAAGTTCTATAGCTAAAAGATGGAGGAGAATAGCTCAAGCAGTGAGCATGTGCTCAGATTGTCTGGGTACTACAATCGCTTGAATCAAGTGGGAGTTAATCTTCCAGATAAGATAGTGATTGACAGAATTCTCTAGTCACCATCACCAAGTTAGTAGAACTTCGTGATGAACTATAATATGCAAGGGATAACGGAAACGATTCCCAAGCTCTTCGTGATGCTGAAATCAACGAAGGTAGAAATCAAGAAAAACATCAAGCGTTGATGGTTGACAAGACCACTAGTTTTAAGAAAAGGGCAAAGGGAAGAAGGGGGACTTCAAGAAGAACGCAAGCAAGTTGCTGCTCAAGTGAAAACCCCAAGTCTAGACCTAAGCCTGAAACTGAGTGCTTCTACTGCAAAGGGACTGGTCACTGGAAGCGGAACTACCCCAAGTAATTGGCGGATAAGAAGGATGGCAAAGTGAACATAGGTGTATTTGATATACATGTTATTGATGTGTATTTTACTAGTGTTCGTAGCAACCCCTCGGTATTTGATACTGGTTCAGTTGCTAAGAGTAGTAACTCGAAACAGGAGTTGCAGAATGAACAGAGACTAGTTAAGGGTGAAGTGACGATGTGTGTTGGAAGTGGTTCCAGGATTGATATGATAATCATCGCACACTCCCTATACTTTCAAGATTAGTGTTGAACCTAAATAAGTGTTATTTGGTGTTTGCGTTGAACATGAAGATGATTTGATCATGTTTATTGCAATACAGCTATTCATTTAAGTTAGAGAACAATTGTTGTTCTGTTTACATGAATAAAACCTTCTATGGTCATACACACCAACGAAAATGGTTTGTTGGATCTCGGTCGTAATGATACACATATTCATAAAATTGAAGCCAAAAGATGCAAAGTTAATAATGATAGTGCAACTTGTTTGTGGCACTACGGTTTAGGTCATATTGGTGTAAAGCGCATGAAGAAACTCCATGTTGATGGACTTTTGGAATCACTTGATTATGAATCAATTGATGCTTGCGAACCATGCCTCATGGGCAAGATGACTAAGACTCCGTTCTCCGGAACAATGGAGCGAGCAAAAGATTTGTTGGAAATCATACACACTGATGTATGTGGTCCGATGAATATTGAGGCTCACGGCAGGTATCATTATTTTCTGATCTTCACAGATGATTTGAGCAGATATGAGTATATCTGTAACATCCCAAATTTTCAATTTGGAATGTTATACATTAGATCATCATGCATATCATATTTTATTTTGCATTTTGGTTGATCCTAGAAATTCTACGCAACTCAATGACCCACGGAGAGAGTTGGGGATTTCGTTATTTTCATATTTGAGTTCTCTCAAATTTTGAGAATAGGATCATTTGATTTTATTTATTTTATCATCAATTATTTCTATTACAAAAATATGAGAGAGGGAATAAAATGACTTTCCCAAAATAAAGAAATATTGAGGATTTAATAATAAAATAAATAAGATTTTATTTCGGAGTTTTTCGGTGTTTTATTTGAATTTAGGGAAAAAGTGCGTTTTTCAAAATTGCATTTAGGGCCCAAATAAATGTTCACCTTGTGCGGCTTGATTTTAGAAGCCCGTGAAAATTTATTTCGGAATTTTGGGAGTCCTTATAGTATTTCTTTTTATTTTTCTTCCGAGCGGAATAATAAAAAAACGAACCGACTTCGGGCCGTACCCGAGCGGGACACCGCCCGGGGGCAGCCTTTAAATAGCGCCGCCCCGAGCTGCCCCAGCCCATCAGCCCCGCCTTGATCCGCGCGCGCCGCCGGAGCCGCCGCCGCCGCCGATGATCCCGCCGCCCGAGGTTCATCGCGCCTCGATTTCCGTGCCGAAAAAAAAGAAAAAAAATATTCGGCGTTCGTCGTTTTTCTTTTTCTCGGATTAAATCCGCGATTTTTCTGATCGCGATTCCTGATCCGATTTTCGTTTTAGTTTAACTTTTCGCTCGTTTATCGAAATCAGGCGATTCAAGCGCCTAGAGTTTCGTCTTGAAACCCTCTATCCGTTTAACCAACTTAAACAAGTTTTTGTTTCTGTAAAATTTGCCCTAGATCCAGATTACTAGAATGAAGTTGTTTTCTTTCGCCGTTTGTCTTTCGTTGCTTCGTTCGATTTGATTCTTTTTGCCAACCGGAGTTCTTTAGTTGAACCTTCTGGTTAGATCTCTTATTTGAGTTTTACCTATGCATTAGATGAGTACTTATTGTATGCTTGTTTGTTTGTCTACGATAGAATACCCGGAGTGCGCCGCTTGTTACTTCGAATCATTAGGTTTCGTGGATCATCAGCAAGGCAAGTAACACTTTGATCATACCTTTTCTACTACCCAGTTTTATTGCAATAGATCAATCCTCACACATTGCATGATTAGGATCTAATTAAATTGTGGGATGGGAAGTAGATGAGGTAGTACCTATTACCTGTTATTACCAAACCTTTGGGAGTTACTTCTACGTTTGCTTATTATGCCATGCTATGCTAGTAGACGTGGATTGGGTGAGTGATATCCATGACAGATGTGAGATTGTTAATTAATGGTTTATCTAAGGTGGCAACTTAAACACACATCTGGGTGGATTGAGGCACCTGGGTATTCCAGGACTTGCCTGTTTTCTTTTGGACCGCCACCCAAGCTCAAAGGGATCATGAGACTATTCATACTAGAAACTTCCGTGTGTAGCCACAAGCTATTATGGGCTCTAGCATAGTTGACTAAGTTGTGCGAACTCTTACAGTGGTAGACTAGCAGATGTAGGGGATGTAGGTGGTACGGTCTACCCGATCGTAAGGTGCTAGCGCTTCTGAAAGACTATGTCTCGGTCATCCGTCTTCTCAAACACCCTGTAGTGCGAGAAACCAAACAGAGGCGATCGAGTCTTGTGGGGAAAAGTGCGCAAACCTATGCAGAGTGTAATAAACTAATCATGGTTAGCCGTGTCCCCGGTTATGGACATCTTGAGTATCCAGTACCTGGATTATCATGTGAATCTCAACATGTTACTCTAAATTAATTTTGTTGGGTTATGTTTAATGATGATGCTTAATTGGGATTGGGAATGCTGTCAACCATTCTCAATGTTTAACAACCACCATGATAGTAATTAAATTTTATTCCTTTGAAGTAGGGAAAATTTGGCTTTACGCAAAACAGTAACCATAGAGCTTTCCACCAGCCAAATATGCATATAGTATAGCTGTTTCATTCCATTATTCTCTATGTGTTACCTTGCCAGCATATTCCATGTGCTGACCCGTTTCGGGCTGCAACGTTAATGTTGCAGACTTTTCAGACGATGAAGGAGTTTTTAGGTCGTGGTCCTATACTCAGTGATGCCGTTGGAGTTAATGGACTCACTTATCTTCCAAGCCTTCCGCTGTTATCGTTATTAGATGGCCTTAAGCCATACTTATTGTAATAAGTTCTCTTTTGAGACACTCGATGTAATAAGTGTGTGATTGCTACTCTGCTATAAATCCTCCGAGTATTGTGTGGTGTCAGCATTACTGATCCAGGGATGACACTGGAGCACAGAGATCAGACTGTTTGAGGTCTGGTCGCTACAATATCTACTTGATGAAACACAAGTCTGACACATTTGAAAAGTTCAAAGAATTTCAGAGAAAGTGGAGAATCATCGTAACAAAATAAAAGTTTCTACGATATGATCGCAGAAGTAAAATATTTGAGTTACGAGCTTGGCCTTCAGTTAAAACAATGTGAAATAGTTTCACTACTCATGCCACCTGGAACACCACGGTTTAATGGTGTGTCCGAACGTCATAACCGTACTTTATTAGATATGGTGCGATCTATGATGTCTCTTTCCAATCTACCACTATCGTTTTGGGGTTATGCATTAGAGACAGCTGCATTCACGTTAAATAGGGCACCATCTAAATTCGTTGAGACGACACCGTATGGACAATGGTTTGGCAAGAAACCTAAGCTGTCGTTTCTTAAAGTTTGAGGTTGCAATGCTTATGTGAAAAAGTTTCAACCTAATAAGCTCAAACCCAAATCGGAGAAGTGCATCTTCATAGGATACCCAAAATAAAATGTTGGGTACACCTTCTATCACAGATCCGAAGGCAAGATATTCATTGCTGAGAATGGATCCTTTCTAGAGAAGGAGCTTCTCTCGAAAGAAGTGAGTGGGAGGAAAGTAGAACTTGATGAGTTAACTGTACTTGCTCCCTTATTGGAAAGTAGTTCATCACAGAAATCTGTTCCTGTGACTACTACACCAATTAGTGAGGAAGCTAATGATGATGATCATGTAACTTCAGATCAAGTTACTACCGAACCTCGTAGGTAAACCAGAGTGAGATCCACACTAGATTGGTACGGTAATCCTGTTCTTGAGGTCATGTTACTTGACCATGACGAGCCTACGAACTATGAGGAAGCGATGATGAGCCCAGATTCCATGAAATGGTTTGAGGCCATGAAATCTGAGATGATATCGATGTATGAGAACAAAGTATGGACTTTGATTGACTTGCCCATTGATCGGCGAGCCATTGAGATTAAATGGATCTTCAAGAGGAAGACAGACGCTGATAGTAGTGTTACTATCTACAAAGCTAGAATTTTTGTAAAAAGGTTTTCGACAAGTTCAAGGTGTTGACTACGATGAGAGTTTCTCACTCGAATCTATGCTTAAGTCTGTCTGAATCATGTTAGCAATTGCCTCATTTTATGAAATCTGGCAAATGGATAAACAAAACTGCATTCCTTAATGGATTTATTAAAGAAGAGTTGTATATGATGCAACCAGAAGGTTTTGTCAATCCTAAAGGTACTAACAAAAATATGCAAGCTCCAGCGATCCATCTATGGACTGGTGCAAGCATCTCGGAGTTGGAATATACGCTTTGATAAGTTGATCAAAGCATATAGTTTTATACAGACTTGCGGTGAAGCCTGTATTTACAAGAAAGTGAGTGGGATCACTACAACATTTCTGATAAGTATATGTGAATGACATATTGTTGATCGGAGATAATGTAGAATTATTCTGCAAAGCATAAAGGAATGTTTGAAAGGAGTTTTTCAAAGAAAGACCTCGGTGAAGTTGCTTACATATTGAGCATCAAGATCTATAGAGATAGATCAAGACGCTTGATAAGTTTTTCAATGAGTACATACCTTGACAAGATTTTGAAGTAGTTCAAAATGGAATAGTAAAAGAAGGAGTTCTTGCCTTTGTTACAAGGTGTGAAATTGAGTAAGACTCAAAGCCCGACCACGGCAGAAGATAGAAAGAGAATGAAAGTCATTCCCTATGCCTCAGCCATAGGTTCTATAAAGTATGCCATGCTGTGTACCCGACCTATTGTATACCCTGCCCTGAGTTTGGCAAGGGAGTGCAATAGTGATCTAGGAGTAGATCACTGGACATTGGTCAAAATTATCCTTACTGGAGTAAGGATTTGTTTCTCGATTATGGAGGTGACAAAAGGTTCGTCGTAAAGGGTTACGACGATGCAAGTTTTGACACTGATCCAGATGACTCTAAGTCTCAATCTGGATACATATTGAAAGTGGGAGCAATTAGCTAGAGTAGCTCGGTGCAGAGCATTGTTGACATAGAAATTTGCAAAATACATACGGATCTGAATGTTGCAGACCCGTTGACTAAACTTCTCTCACAAGCAAAACATGATCACACCTTAGTACTCTTTGGGTGTTAATCACATAGCGATGTGAACTAGATTATTGAATCTAGTAAACCCTTTGGGTGTTGGTCACATGAAGATGTGAACTATGGGTGTTAATCACATGGTGATGTGAACTATTGATGTTAAATCACATGGCGATGTGATCTAGATTATTGACTCTAGTGCATGTGGGAGACTGAAGGAAATATGCCCTAGAGGCAATAATAAAGTTACTATTTATTTCCTTATTTAATGATAAATGTTTATTATTCATGCTAGAATTGTATTAACCGGAAACATAATACATGTGTGAATACATAGACAAACAGAGTGTCACTAGTATGCCTCTACTTGACTAGCTCGTTGATCAAAGATGGTTAAGTTTCCTAACCATAGACATGAGTTGTCATTTGATTAACGGGATCACATCATTAGGAGAATGATGTGATTGACTTGACCCATTCCGTTAGCTTAGCACTTGATCATTTAGTTTATTGCTATTGGTTTCTTCATGACTCATACATGTTCCTATGACTATGAGATTATGCAACTCCCGTTTACCGGAGGAACACTTTGTGTGCCACCAAACGTCACAACATAACTGGGTGATTATAAAGGTGCTCTATAGGTGTCTCCAAAGGTACTTGTTGGGTTGGCGTATTTCGAGATTAGGATTTGTCACTCCGATTGTCGGAGATGTATCTTTGGGCCCACTCGGTAATGCACATCACTATAAGCCTTGCAAGCATTGCAACTAATGAGTTAGTTGCGGGATGATGTATTACAGAACGAGTAAAGAGACTTGTCGGTAATGAGATTGAACTAGGTATTGAGATACCGACGATCGAATCTCGGGCAAATAACATACCGATGACAAAGGGAACAATGTATGTTGTTATGCGGTCTGACCGATAAAGATCTTCGTAGAATATGTAGGAGCCAATATGGGCATCCAGGTCCCGCTATTGGTTATTGACAAGAGAGGTGTCTCAGTCATGTCTACATAGTTCTCGAGCCCGTAGGGTCCGCACGCTTAACGTTCGTTGACGATATAGTACTATGAGTTATGTATGTTGGTAACCGAATGTTGTTCGGAGTTTTGGATGAGATCACAGATATGACGAGGAACTCCGAAATGGTCTGGAAGTATAAATTGATATGTGGATAGTAGTGTTTGATCTCCGGAAGGGTTCCGGAATTCACCGGAAGGGGTTCCGGATGTTTCCCGAAATGTTTGGGCACGAGAACACTTTATCTGGGCCAAAGGGGAAAGCCCACGAGGCTTTTGGAAAGTGCAATAGGAAGTTTTGCGGAGACCAAAGGCTAGACGCCAGGAACCCTCGCGTCTAGGGGGTAGACGCCGGGAACCCTAGCGTCTAGCCCTGGAGTCCGAGAAGGACTCTTGCCTTTCGGGTGAAACCGACTTTGAGGAGGCTTTTACTCCAAGTTTCGACCCCAGGGCTCAACATATAAATAGAGGGGTAGGGCTAGCACCAAAGAGACATCAAGAAACACCAAGCCGTGTGCCAGCAACTCCGTCCCCTCTAGTTTATCCTCTGTCATAGTTTGCGTAGTGCTTAGGCGAAGCCCTACGGAGATTGTTCTTCACCAACACCGTCACCACGCCGTCGTGCTGCCGGAACTCATCTACTACTTCGCCCCTCTTGCTGGATCGAGAAGGCGAGGACGTCACCGAGCCGAACGTGTGCAGAACTCGGAGGTGTTGTGCTTTCGGTACTTGGATCAGTCGGATCGTGAAGACATACGACTACATCAACCGCGTTGATATAATGCTTCCGCGAACGGTCTACGAGGGTACGTAGACAACACTCTCCCCTCTCGTTGCTATGCATCACCATGATCTTGCGTGTGCGTAGGAAATTTTTTAAAATTACTATGTTCCCCAACATATGTGAACTTAGGTGGTAGTGGCTCCATCCCGGAAACGAATGTTGGCGGGGAGGGAACCACTTCTTCCCAGCTTGGCACGAGTACGTGGCCTACCTCCTGTCCCTGTCTTTTCTTCTTCTCCTCTTTGAACCTTGATTTTGGCCTCGTCTCATTCTCCTTCTTGGTATCCAGACCCTCCCTCGGTGGACCGGGAGGATATTGATATCGTCATCGAGGAGGTCGCCAAGGACGCCGAGGCTGAGGCCGACAAGATTGCTGCCAAGGAGGCCGCCAAGACCGCCGCTGAGGAGGCTGCCAAGGGGCCTGCGGGGGAAGCCGGCAAGGGGCCTGCCGGGGAGGAGGTGGCTGACGACCAACCTCCCTCCCCTTCAGCCCCTGTCCCGGGCAAGTACTTGAAGGTGGGAGACGACTTGTTCATCCACCTCCCAGGGACGACGAGCACCAGGGCGCCTGCCGAGGGGGAGGTGTTCGACGATGAGGCACTCGCCACCGTCGGGCTCCAGGTTGTTGATGAACCGAGCGCTGGCGGTGGCAGTTCCCAAGAGGAGCAGCTTCTCTGGGTCATGAGCATCAACTTCCAGAAGCTCCAGGAGCTCCACTGCGCCCGCCTAGACAAGGCGAAATCCAAGATGGCAGTAGCGGAAAAGGCGGGGGCGGATCTTGAGGTGCGCGTCGCTCAGATGCAGGCCTGGTTCTGCGAGGCTCGGGAAGAACTGAAGGTTGCCCAGGGCGAGCTGGCTGAGCACAAACGGGAGCTCATCCTGAAGCAGGCTGGCGTCGAGAAGGCCCAGGAGGTGGCAAAGGAGCAGGCCGCCAAGGACGAGGCTGCTCGGCAACAGCACCGGCCTCTGCTGAACTCCCAAGAGGAGGACCTTGCTGCCCGTGAGGAGGCGCTCGCTGCCACACTCCGCAGCAAGGATGATGAGGTCGAGAAGCTCATCGCGCAGTGGACCCAGGAGCTGGAGTAGAGGCACAAGGAGGCGCTTTATCCTCGGGCTCGGGTTCATGCCGGCAAAGTGGAGAAGCTAGAGTTGGAGCGGGATGGGCTGAAGAAAGTGATCTTGGAGCTGACGGAGGAGAGGGACACAGCCAAATGCGCTTTGGCGGATGCCCAAGCCGTAGTCTCTAACAAGGCCAAGCTGCTCTCTGAGGCCAACGACTCCATCAATGACCTTAAGCTGAAACCAGAAGGCTTGGAGGGGAAGCTTTCGGAGGTCGAAGCTCGTGAGGAGACCCTGAATAAGGCCCTGGAGGACGAGAAGCGGCTGCGGAGCAAAGATGCCGCCAAACACAAGGATTACGCAAAGAGTGTAAACCTCTGGATCAGCCACCTCGTTGATGTCTCGGAGAGGCTCACCACGCAGCTGGCCACCATGGGCATGCCGAACTTCAAGTACTCCTCGGAGGTGAACGTGAGCCCCAATGCTAGGCTGACCTTGTTCTTCGAGGGCATCCTTGAAGCCCTGGAGCATCTCCGTTCCAACCAAGCAACCTCTCTGGCCAATGAGGCCCGGAAGCTCTGCCGGGGCGCCCTAACCAAGGTCCTCACCAAGGTGGCATACTAGAACCTGATAACCCACAAGTATAGGGGATCGCAACAGCTTTCGAGGGTAGATTATTCAACCCAAATTTATTGATTCGACACAAGGGGAGCCAAAGAATATTCTCAAGTATTAGCAACTGAGTTGTTAATTCAACCACACCTGGAAACTTAGTATCTGCAGCAAAGTGTTTAGTAGCAAAGTAATATGATAGTGGTGGTAGCGGCAACAAAAGTAAAGACAGCAAAAGTAATGTTTTTTGGTATTTTGTAGTGATTGTAACAGTAGCAGCGGGAAAGTAATTAAGCGAGAACCAGTATATGGAAAATTCGTAGGCACCGGATCAGTGATAGATAATTATGCCGGATGCAGTTCATCATGTAACAGTCATAACATAGGGTGACACAGAACTAGCTCCAATTCATCAATATAATGTAGGCATGTATTCCGTATATAGTCATACGTGCTTATGGAAAAGAACTTGCATGACATCTTTTGTCCTACCCTCCCGTGGCAGCGGGGTCCTATTGGAAACTAAGGGATATTAAGGCCTCCTTTTAATAGAGAACCAGAACAAAGCATTAGCACATAGTGAATACATGAACTCCTCAAACTATGGTCATCACCGGGAGTGGTCACGATTATTGTCACTTCGGGGTTGCCGGATCATAACACATAGTAGGTGACTATAGACTTGCAAGATAGGATCAAGAACTCACATATATTCATGAAAACATAATAGGTTCAAATCTGAAATCATGGCACTTGGGCCCTAGTGACAAGCATTAAGCATAGCAAAGTCATAGCAACATCAATCTCAGAACATAATGGATACTAGGGATCAAACCCTAACAAAACTAACTCGATTACATGATAAATCTCATCCAACCCATCACCGTCCAGCAAGCCTACGATGGAATTACTCACGCACGGCAGTGAGCATCATGAAATTGGTGATGGAGGATGGTTGATGATGACGACGGCGACGAGTCCCCCTCTCCGGAGCCCCGAACGGACTCCAGGTCAGCCCTCCCGAGAGGTTTTAGGGCTTGGCGGTGGCTCCATATCGTAAAACGCGATGATTTCTTCTCCTTGATTTTTTTTCTCTCCGAAAGCAAATATATAGAGTTGGAGTTGGCGTCGGAGGACATCCAGGGGGGCCACGAGGTAGGGGGCGCGCCCTAGGAGGGGGGCGCCCCCCACCCTCGTGAGAAGGGTGTGGGACCCCTGGTCTTCATCTTTGGTGAGGATTTTTTATTATTTTTTCTAAGATGTTCCATGGAGTTTCAGGTCATTCCGAGAATATTTGTTTTCTGCACATAAAACAACATCATGGAAATTCTGCTGAAAACAGCGTCAGTCCGGGTTAGTCCCATTCAAATAATACAAGTTAGAGTCCAAAACAAGGGCAAAAGTGTTTGGAAAAGTAGATACGACGGAGACATATCAACTCCCCCAAGCTTAAACCCTTGCTTGTCCTCAAGCAATTCAGTTGACAAACTGAAAGAAAGAAAGAAAAACTTTTACAAACTATGTTGCTCTTGTTGTTGTAACTATGTCAAGCCAGCATTCAAGTTTTCAGCATAGATCATAACTAACCACATTTGCAATAATTCTCAGGTCTCATAATTACTCATATCAATAGCATAATCAACTAGCAAGCCATAATAATAAATCTCGGATGACAACGCTTTCTCAAAACAATCATAATATGATATAACAAGATGGTATCTCGCTAGCCCTTTCTGAGACCGCAAAACATAAATGCAGAGCACCTTTAAAGATCAACGACCGACTAGACATTGTAATTCATGGTAAAAGAGATCCAATCATAGTCATACTCAACATAGATTAATAATGATGAATGCAAATGACAGCTGTGCTCTCCAGCTAGTGCTTTTTAATAAGAGGGTGATGACTCAACATAAAAGTAAATGGATAGGCCCTTCGCAGAGGGAAGCAGGGATTTGTAGAGGTGCCAGAGCTTGATTTTGAAATAGAGATAAATTGTATTTTGAGCGGTATACTTTCATTGTCAACGTAACAATTAAGAGATGGCGATATTTTCCATGCTAAACACATTATAGGCGGTTCCCAAACAGAATGGTAAAGTTTATACTTCCCCTCCACCAACAAGCATCAATCGATGGCTTGCTCGAAACAATGAGTGCCTCCAACATACATCAGGTCCCATGGGGAATTTTGTTTTCAATTAATTTTGATTTAGTTTGCATAAAGCATGGGACTGGGCATCCCGGTGACCAGCCATTTTCTCGTGAGTGAGGAGCGGAGTCCACTCCTCTTGAGAATAACCTGCCTAACACGGAAGATAAGGACAGCCTTGGTTGATACATGAGCTATTCGAGCATACAAAACAGAATGACTATTTGAAGATTTAGAGTTTGGCACATACAAATTTACTTGGAACGGCAGGTAGATACCGCATATAGGAAGGTATAGTGGACTCATCTGGAATAACTTTGGGGTTTAAGGGATAGGATGCACAAGCAGTATTCCCGCTTAGTACAAGTGAAGGCTAGCAAAAGACTGGGAAGCGACCAACTAGAGAGCGACAACAGCCATGTACATGCAATTAAATTAATAAACATTGGATGCAAGCATGAGTAGGATATAATCCACCATGAACATAAATATCGTGAAGGCTATGTTGATTTTGTTTCAACTATATGCGTGAACATGTGCCAAGTCAAGTCACTTAAATCGTTCAAAGGAGGATACCACCCCATCATACCACATCATAATCATCTCAATAGCATGTTGGCACACAAGGTAAATCATTATAAATCATAGCTAATTAAGCATGGCACAAGCAACTATGATCTCTAATTGTCATTGCAAACATGTTTATTCATAATAAGCTGAATCAAGAACGAGGGACTCATCATATTTACAAAAACAAAAGAGGTCGAGTTCATACCAGCTTTTCTCATCTCAGTCAGTCCATCACATATCATCATAATTGCCTTTCACTTGCACGACCGAACGGTGTGAATAATAATAAGAGTGTACGTGCATTGGACTAAGCTAGAATCTGCGAGCATTCAATAAACAGGAGAAGACAAGGCAATATGGGCTCTGGGTTAAATCAACAATAATGCATATAAGAGCCACTTCAACAATTTAATTATGGTCTTCTCCTACTGACCCCCAAAGAAAAGAAAAGAAATAAAACTATTTACACGGGAAAGCTCCCAACAAGCAAAAGAAGAACGGGAAATATTTTTCTGATTTTATTAATATATATATATGTCCTATATAAAAATATTATAGTTTTCGCTTATATTAGTTTCTCTCTCTGCCTTAATTCAAAAATAAAGAGGAAAGACCCAGGCGCAAGCCAGGCCAACCAGCCTAGCCAACACCCGAGCCGGCCCAGCCAATAGCAGGCCAGCGCGCCCGCGCCCGAACCCCTCTCCCCTCGGTCGCCCGCTCGCCCCTTCCCTCTCTGTCCCACTGACCCGCGGGGCCCGCCCTCATCCCCAACCCCTCGCTCACGAAACCGAACCAGAGCACGCCCGAGCGCCGTCGCGGTTCCGATCTTCCCGCGATCGCGCTCCGAAGCTGCCCCCCTCCAAGTTGATGTACTATAAATACCTACGCCCTTCCTCCCTCGAACCCCCTAAAACCCTAACCTCGAAACCCACCACCGCCCACGCCCTCGCCGAACGCATCTCGCCGCCGTCACCTCGGTTCACCGCCACTCCCGACGCCGGTGAGCCCTCTCTGCCCCTCTAAGCACCTTTACCCGAACCCCCTCTCTATTACGCACATCTTTGACATCCTCTCATCGCCCAGGAACGACCGAAGCCGCCGCCCTGAGCATCACCGCCCGCCGCCGGAGTTGCAGAGCACTAGGAGCCCCGCCGAGCTCGTCCCACTCGCCTCTGTCGTTCCCGAGCTCCACTGACTGCATCCCCGAGCTCCCCTCGACCTGCCGCACCCGCCCGACGACTCCGCCGCCGCCCCGGACCACCGGAGCACCCCCGCCACCAACGCCCGAGCCCACCTCACCGTCGACCGCCGCTGTAAGCCACCGGACTCCCACCACCGTCCGATTTCCAATCTAGGGACTAGATTAGATCATGCGAAGAGTTTGGTTTTTCTTTAGTAGACCGGTTTAGTTTCGGTTAGATCGGTTTATTTTCAGTTGTGGTTTAGTTGGACCGGCCCGATCGGTTTATTTCTGTTAGCCCGTGGACGCATCTGTCTATTAATCGCTTAGGCGCTGTTTAGTTTTCGAGCGCTCACTATTTCGGCCCGTTAGCGCCTAGGTGTTTTATTTTTAATTTGCGTTTCTGTTTTTAAAAGAATAGTTTCAGTTTTGTAAAATCTATATCTTTTAAGTTATTTAATATTTTTAGTTGATTCTTTTTGCTCTAGTTTGCAAATTTCCTATAGTTGCTACAGAAAATTAGATTCGGCCATGTTTAGGTTTTTAAAAATTGTTTTATATTAGTTTTAGTCAGATTAGTTTTTTTTGCTATAAATTGAGTTAGGATTATTTTATTTTAGTGATTCTTTTTGTCACTGCTTTGTTTTGACCTTGTCTAGCAGTAGGAATTTATTTGGGCATTTATAGTCTTTATTAAAGATAGTTTTTATGCGAAAACAAGCTTTTCTAGTTTATTTAGCTTGATGTGGTTTTCGGCTGTTCTAGTTTTTTTAATTTTTATTTTACCTATGTTATAATTTATTTTAGGTTAGTTTCTGTAGTTACAGAGGGTGAACTTTTATTTGCAGTAAAAAATGTTTATTTTTTTTTCTTGCTAGTTGTTGGCTTGGAGTTCTTTGAGTTTTCTTTGGTTTTTGTTTTGATTGTTTTGTGTGATTTATGTTAGCATGTTGTTACGTTAAGTGATGGTATGGTTGTATGCTTATATGATTATTGTTTGCTTCGATAGAATTTCCGGAGTGTGAAGCTTGCTATCTCGAGTCACTAGCGTTTGAAGACCGTCAGCTAGGCAAGTCATTTGATCATGTTTTTGCAATACCTATGATTTTGTTGCATTAGAATTGTTCCTCCCCACCATGCATGCAGTAGGAGAATTTTAAGTTATGTTCTTGAGTAGTATCATGAGGTAGGATGAACCCAATTCCCCTTGTTACCATTGCCCGGGACGATGTAGTTTATTTTGATATGCTTGTAGACGGGGTTGGTTGAGTGATTTATAAGGGAGATGTGAGAGTCAAGATGATGACAACCCCATGACTTCAAGCTCAAGATGGACTTCAAATTCACTACTGGGTGGAGGACGGTTGACGGGCACCCTGGAGAAACCAGCGGATGGTCGGGATGCATGGAGAAGCGCCATGACATCTTGCGGAAAGCTTCACCTAGCCACGAAGAGACGGATGGATACCCCCTTGACCGGAAGCTTACCTGTGCAGCCGCAAGCCATTATGGGCTCTGGCTGGGTTGACCTTATGCGTGACTCTGGACGGACGGTGCCAGCAGATGTAGAAGAACGGTAGGACATGGATGGGCACCGGCAGTGCCCAGAGAAACTCTACGGAAGACCCTATTTCGTTCATCCCGTCTTCAAACACCAGGCAGTGCGAGGATATAAAGGAGGGAACGATTCTTGCGGGTAAAGTGCACAAGACTCTGCAGAGTAACAACCTAATCGATTAGCCGTGTCCCCGGTTACGGACAAATGAGCCTCTGGAAATTGGAGTATTTCGGAAATCTCAACACCGAATTTAATAAATTAATTGAGGGGTTATTTAATAATTGGGTATGAGACATTGGTTGGCGGAACCATCTCAATAACAACCAACATTTTGTAGTAATTGCAAGCAAGTCCTTTGTTATAGGGAAAATTGGCTTTTTCGCAAAAACATAAAACTTAGAGCCCCACAGCCAAATTGCACATAGTGTTAGCATTATTATTGTTGTTCTCTCTATGACTTGCCAGCATATTCAAAATGCTAACCTGGCTGCAACGTCTTATGTTGCAGAGGAGTTTTCCGACTAGGAGTGAGGCTACGATCCACGCTTGGCGATTGCCCTATGGAGTCGGATGGACTCGCTATTCATCTACGCTTCTGCAGCTTTATTTAGTTTATTTCTCATGAGTTGGCCTTCGTCCAAATTTATTCTATTGTAATAAAGACTCGATATGAGAATTGTGTAATAAATTCAGGTGTGATTGAACTTTGAATCTTTTCATCAATGTACTGTGTGTGCCAGCATGATCTTGGGATGGTACAGCTACACAGAGACTTGACGGATTTTGGGTCGGGTCGCTACAGAGATGGTATCAGAGCACACGCTGACCGTAGGACGTAACCCCTAGGATCGGAAAGCCATAGGAAGAACTATTTTATTTTATGTCCTTATCATTCCGTAATACTCCCCTGTTCATTTATGACTTCTCTCCGATTTCAACATTCTAGATGGCCGTCAAGTTCATCCCAGTTCTGCTCCCGGAGTTTTGCCAGCCAGATGAGACAGTGCTTTTTGGCAGGAGGCTGGTCCAGATCACCAAGGAATTGAAGATTGCTCTGCCGTCTATCACCGGGACCCCTATCATGGCATTTCCAGAAGACCGTCGTTATAGGATTAAGGTGCACATACCAGGGAGAACTTTTGGAAGCCTCTCAGCGCGCGTTGACTTCAAGTTCACTGCTCCCACTTGGATACTCGGGAGAGACATAGCAGTTCATAGTGCACTTGGACGCATCCAGGAGGAATACAGGACCGAGCTTGTTGGATCAGACCACACCATGATTTCTCGCAGGACTGCAGATGGAGAGATTATCCGCACCATAGATGACGACTCCGTCCGCTCATATGTCCAAGACTTGGAGGCTCACATCAGGGCTCTAGAGATTCAGATGCGCAGGAGCTTGAAGACGGTCCAAAAGTTGCATCTTCGTGAAATTGAACTAGAGGATGCAGCACATGAAGCCCACTATGAGCATGAGGATGAAGTCAAGGATTTTATGGAAACACTCGAGGACCGGAAGAAATATATTGCCACACTGGAGGAGAAGATGGATCTGGGAGAAGACCTTTTCCCAAGTGGAGATGATGGACCTCTCGTGAGCAATGACCAGGATTATGAAGAGAGCTCCACCGAAGGAAGCCGCAAGAGGAGACGCCGCACCAGAGGACGACGCACCAGAGGACGCAGGGATAATTGATGAAGACATTTAGTCGACCGCCATGTTATTTTTATCGATTAGTTAGGCCATTATTTCCGATTAGTCGTGAGATCTTGTAATCCGAGTTTGAACCTTGCTTGAGATGAATGAATAAATGATTGGTGTGATTGTGTTTGTGCATTCATTTGGGTAGTGCTATTTTCTCATTAGACCCTTGTTCTATTCTAATTTCTCATCCACTCCATAACACCAGATGCCTCCAAGACGTGACCCCGGTTTCACTTTCCCGCCGGACCTCACCCAGCTGATTCAACAGCAGAATGCCTTAATGCAAATGCTCATCCAAAACCAAGGCAACAACAACAACCATCCACCGCCACCACCCCATGTCGATAGCCTGACCCGGTTCCTAAGGCTGAATCCGCCGGTGTTCTCTAGTAGCACCGAGCCGATTGTAGCTGATGATTGGCTCCGCAAGATCGGAAGGGATCTAACAACTGTTGGATGCATAGATGCTGAGAAGGTGCATTTTGCCGCAAATCAACTGAATGGACCTGCAGCCTCTTGGTGGGAAAACTACACCGCCACTTATCTGGTCTCCATCATGACATGGGATCAGTTCCAGCGGGCTTTCTGCACCGCGCATGTCTCAGCTGGAGCCATGAGTCTGAAGAAGCGTGAATTCCGGAACTTACGCTAGGGGAACTGTACTGTGGGGCAGTATGTGGATGAGTTCAACAAGTTATCTCGATATGCCCCAGATGACGTGGCCACAGATGCCGCAAAACAAGAGAAGTTTCTTGAGGGACTCAATGATGAGCTGGGAATGCAGCTAATGGTGGCTACCTTCAACAACTACCAGGAGCTGGTAGACAAGGCCACTATACTTGAAGGCAAGCAGCAGCAGATTGAAAGCCGCAAGCGGAAATATAGCCAGGGAAAGTACAACTCCGGAGCTCAGCAGAAGCCCCGCTATGCCCCATACTCGGGAGGACATAACCATCACACCCATGGAGGACACAATCATGGAGGACATAACCATGGAGGGAATGGGAACAATCGCAACCACGACAACAACCCCAAGTCAGGCAATGGAGGCAACGGCAACCAGCACCGTCCTGCTCCGACTCAGAAGGATCTGATTCATATCACCTGTTTCAAGTGCCAGAAGACAGGACACTACGCCACCGATTGTCCAGAGGCCAAGCAAAGGAATGGGAACGGCAATGGCAATGGAAGCTCAGCAAAGAAGCCCAACCCTTTTCCTCATGCTCAGGTGAATCACATTGACGTGGAGGACGTCTATGATCAGCCAGAAATTGTGGTTGGTAAGTTTTTATTAAATTCACGTCCAGTATTGGTACTCTTTGATTCCGGTGCAACGCATTCATTCATATCAAGGGTAGTTGTGGAAAAATACAGGTTACCCACTAGGACCCTTAGAACCCCGATCCAAGTCACTTCTCCAGGAGGAGAGATGATGGCAGGCTTAGGCTGTCATTCAACCCTCAGCATCAGAAATCATGATTTTCTCGTAGACCTCATAGTCTTAGAATCCCAGGGATTGGACGTGATCCTAGGCATGGACTGGTTGACAAAGTTTGAAGGGAACATCGACTGTGCCCGCAAGACGATTTTGCTCACCACCCCGGAGCAGAAGAGGATCAAGTATGTATCCATACGCACACCGATAAAGAAGCGGGTGAATTCCCTCACGGGAGTGGTTTAGGAGGAAGTGCCTGTAGTACAAGATTTTCCGGATGTATTTCCGGAAGAATTACCAGGAATGCCACCGGATAGAGAAATATAATTTTTGATAGAGTTATTACCTGGCACAGCCCCAATATCCAAGAGACCTTATCGGATGCCCCCCGAATGATTTGGAAGGGATCAAGCAGCAGATCAAGGAATTATTGGAGAAAGGATATATTCGCCCAAGTTCGTCACCTTGGGGAGCCCTAGTTCTTCTGGTAGAGAAGAAGGATGGAACCATGAGAATGGTTGTAGATTATCGTTCATTGAACGACGTGACCATCAAGAATAAGTACCCTCTACCGATGATTAATGATTTATTTGATCAGCTAGTCGGAGCCAAAGTATTTTCTAAGATCGATCTTCGATCAAGGTATCATCAACTGAAGATTCGTGAACAGGATATACCCAAAACAACCTTCACCACCAGGTATGGTTTATATGAGTATATCGTCATGTCATTCGGATTGACTAATGCCCCTGCATATTTCATGAGCATGATGAACAAGGTATTTATGGAATACCTGGACAAGTTTGTCGTGGTGTTCATTGATGACATATTGGTTTTCTCCAAGAGCAAGGAAGAGCACAAGGAACATCTGCGTCTAGTCCTGGAGAAACTCCGAGAACATCAGTTATATGCCAAGTTTAGCAAATGTGAATTTTGGTTGAAGGAACTCGGATTCCTCAGACACATTATTTCAGGAGAAGGAATAGCAGTCGACCCCACCAAGGTTGAATCGGTCACCAACTGGCAATCCCCCACCTCAGTCAAGGAGATCCGCGGTTTTCTCGGACTCGCAGGATATTATCAAAGATTTATTGAGAATTTCTCCAAGATTGCTAAACCCATGACTGAGCTGTTGAAGAAGGAAACAAAGTACATTTGGACCGAGGGTTGTGAAGCCAGTTTTCAGGAGTTGAAGAAACATCTGGTTACAGCCCCAGTACTCATTTTTCCGGACATACACAAGGATTACCAGGTGTATTGTGACGCTTCTCGTCAAGGGCTCGGAGGGGTGCTCATGCAGGAAGGAAAAGTTGTAGCTTATACCTCCAGACAGCTACGACCTCACGAGATGAATTATGCCACACATGATTTGGAGTTAGCAGCCGTAGTGCATGCACTCAAGACGTGGAGACATTTCCTTGTCGGAAATAGTTGTGATGTTTACACGGATCATAAGAGCTTGAAGTACATTTTCACGCAGAAGGAGTTGAACCTCAGACAAAGGAGATGGCTTGAATTGATCAAGGACTATGATATGAGATTGCATTATCACCCAGGGAAAGCAAATGTTGTAGCAGATGCCTTGAGCCATAAAAGCCATGTGAACACCCTCATAGCTGGAGGATTACCTCAGAATTTAGCCGACAATCTTAGAGATCTCCGATTGGAAATAGTACCAAGAGGATTTGTCGCCACCTTGGATATTCAGTCCACTCTGACCGAAAAGATCCGTGAAGCGCAGAAGACGGACAAGGAAATTGCAGAGATAAAGGAAAATATGAGTAATGGAAAGGCTAAAGGTTTTCGTAAGGATGAACACGGAACTTTATGGTTCGAGGATCGTATCTATGTGACTAATGACCCAGAGGTCCGGAAGTTAATTCTTCAGGAGGCCCATGATTCACCGTACTCAATTCACCCAGGCAACACCAAGATGTATCTAGATTTGAAGGAAAGTTTCTGGTGGACAAGTATGAAGAAGGATATTGCCGAGTATGTAGCAGTATGCGATGTTTGACAGCGAGTAAAGGCTGAGCATCAGAAGCCGGCAGGGTTACTTCAACCACTGCCGATTCCCGAATGGAAATGGGAAAAACTTGGAATGGATTTTATCACAGGATTACCCAGGACCCGTTCAGGTTATGATTCTATCTGGGTAGTGGTTGATTGCTTGACCAAGGTAGCTCATTTCATTCCCGTGAAGACTACATATACCAGCGCTAAGTTAGCCAAGATATACATGACCAGGATCGTATGTCTGCATGGAGTTCCGAGGAGTATCGTGTCAGATAGAGGAACGCAATTTACCTCAAAGTTTTGGAATCAGTTGCATGAAACTTTGGGTACGAGGCAGGAGTTCAGTACAGCTTTTCATCCGCAGACAGATGGACAGACCGAGAGAGTCAACCAGATTCTGGAGGACATGTTGAGAGCCTGTGCGCTAGACTATGGGTCTAGCTAGGATGACAATCTGCCATACGCAGAGTTCTCGTACAACAACAGCTATCAGACCAGTCTGAAGATGGCCCCTTTTGAAGCTCTATACGGAAGGAGGTGTAGAACACCATTGCTGTGGGATGGTGTTGGAGACCGAAAGCCTTTTGGTCCCGATCTTATCAGAGACTCGGAAGAGAAGGTCAGGCTGATTCGAGATAGACTCAAGATAGCCCAGTCGAGACAGAAGAGTTATGCCGACAGTAAACGCAAGGAGGTAACGTATGAAGTTGGAGACCAAGCCTATCTCCGTGTGTCCCCACTTCGTGGAATCAAGAGATTTGGTGTTAAAGGAAAATTAGCACCCAGGTTCATTGGCCCCTACAAAATCCTCGAATGCAGAGGAGAAGTTGCATACAAGCTGGAATTGCCGGAAGGATTGTCAGGAGTTCATGATGTCTCCCATGTTTCCCAGCTGAAGAAATGCCATGCTGAGATGGCCGATATTCCTTTGAGAGACACAGTGCCCCTAGAGGCCATACAGCTCGATAGTGATCTGACTTATGAGGAGGAACCCGTCAGGATTCTCGAGACTGCGAATAGAGTTACCCGCAGCAAGATCATCAAGTTTTGCAAGGTTCTGTGGAGTCATCATTCTGAGAAGGAAGCCACGTGGGAGCAAGAAGAAGATCTCTGCCGAGACCACCTGCAGCTATTTGCTAGCCAACCCGAATCTCGAGGGCGAGATTCATCTTAAGGTGGGTAGGTTTGTAACATCCCAAATTTTCAATTTGGAATGTTTTACAATTATTAGCTAAGCATCTATGCATTTTGTTTGAATTGAGTGGCATTTGGAAATTTTCAGAGGCTTTTGAGTTTTGGTTTAATTTGGATTCAAATTGGCATTTGAAAATCTACCTCAATATCCCTGACAAATACTTGAGAAAAAGTATGAGAGGAGCTAACATGACACTCCAAAAATGTCAGAAGAAAATATTGCCAAAAGGTTTGAATTCAAATTTGAATTTTATTTGGAGTTTCCAAAAAATTGTTTTTATTTTTTGTTTCTATTTTGCCTCTGGAAAAATGTTCACGTTGTGGGATTTATTTTTCTAATTTTATTAATATATATATGTCCTATATAAAAATATTATAGTTTTCTCTTATATTAGTTTCTCTCTCTGCCTTAATTCAAAAATAAAGAGGAAAGACCCAGGCGCGAGCCAGGCCAACTAGCCCAGCCAACACCCGAGCTGGCCCAACCAATAGCAGGCCAGCGCGCCCGCGCCCGAACCCCTCTCCCCTCGGTCGCCCGCTCGCCCCCTTCCCTCTCTGTCCCACTGACCCGCGGGGCCCGCCCTCATCCCCAACCCCTCACTCACGAAACCGAACCAGAGCACGCCCGAGCGCCGTCACGGTTCCGATCTTCCCGCGATCGCGCTCCGAAGCTGCCCCCTCCTCCAAGTTGATGTACTATAAATACCTACGCCCTTCCTCCCTCGAACCCCCTAAAACCCTAACCTCGAAACCCACCACCGCCCATGCCCTCGCCGAACGCATCTCGCCGCCGTCACCTCGGTTCGCCGCCACTCCCGACACCGGTGAGCCCTCTCTGCCCCTCTAATCACCTTTACCCGAACCCTCTCTCTGTTACGCACATCTTTGACATCCTCTCATCGCCCAGGAACGACCGAAGCCACCGCCCCGAGCATCACCGCCCGCCGCCGGAGTTGCAGAGCACCAGGAGCCCCGTCGAGCTCGTCCCACTCACCTCTGTCATTCCCGAGCTCCAATGACTCCATCCCCGAGCTCCCCTCGAGCTGCCGCACCCGCCCGACGACTCCGCCGCCGCCCCGGACCACCGGAGCACCCCCGCCACCAACGCCCGAGCCCACCTCGCCGTCGACCGCCGCTGTAAGCCACCGGACTCCCCACCACCATCCGATTTCCAATCTAGGGACTAGATTAGATCATGCGAAGAGTTTGGTTTTTCTTTAGTAGACCGGTTTAGTTTTGGTTAGATCGGTTTATTTTAAGTTGTGGTTTAGTTGGACCGGCCCGATCGGTTTATTTCTGTTAGCCCGTGGACGCAGTGGTCTATTAATCGCTTAGGCGCTGTTTAGTTTTCGAGCGCTCACTATTTCGGCCCGTTAGCGCCTAGGTGTTTTATTTTTAATTTGCGTTTCTGTTTTTAACAGAATAGTTTCAGTTTTGTAAAATCTATATCTTTTAAGTTATTTAATATTTTTAGTTGATTCTTTTTGCTCTAGTTTGCAAATTTCCTATAGTTGCTATAGAAAATTAGATTCGGCCATGTTTAGGTTTTTAAAAATTGTTTTATATTAGTTTTAGTCAGATTAGTTTTTTTGCTATAAATTGAGTTAGGATTATTTTATTTTAGTGATTCTTTTTGTCACTGCTTTGTTTTGACCTTGTCTAGCAGTAGGAATTTATTTGGGCATTTATAGTCTTTATTAAAGATAGTTTTTATGCGAAAACAAGCTTTACTAGTTTATTTAGCTTGTTGTGGTTTTCGGCTGTTCTAGTTTTTTTAATTTTTATTTTACCTATGTTATAATTTATTTTAGGTTAGTTTCTGTAGTTACAGAGGGTGAACTTTTATTTGCAGAAAAAAATGTTTATTTTTTTTCTTGCTAGTTGTTGGCTTGGAGTTCTTTGAGTTTTCTTTGGTTTTTGTTTTGATTGTTTTGTGTGATTTATGTTAGCATGTTGTTACGTTAAGTGATGGTATGGTTGTATGCTTATATGATTATTGTTTGCTTCGATAGAATTTCTGGAGTGTGAAGCTTGCTATCTCGAGTCACTAGCGTTTGAAGACCGTCAGCTAGGCAAGTCATTTGATCATGTTTTTGCAATACCTATGATTTTGTTGCATTAGAATTGTTCCTCCCCACCATGCATGCAGTAGGAGAATTTTAAGTTATGTTCTTGAGTAGTATCATGAGGTAGGATGAACCCAATTCCCCTTGTTACCATTGCCCGGGACGATGTAGTTTATTTTGCTATGCTTGTAGACGGGGTTGGTTGAGTGATTCATAAGGGAGATGTGAGAGTCAAGATGATGACAACCCCATGACTTCAAGCTCAAGATGGACTTCAAATTCACTACTGGGTGGAGGACGGTTGACGGGCACCCTGGAGAAACCAGCGGATGGTCGGGATGCATGGAGAAGCACCATGACATCTTGCGGAAAGCTTCACCTAGCCACGAAGAGACGGATGGATACCCCCTTGACCGGAAGCTTACCTGTGCAGCCGCAAGCCATTATGGGCTCTGGCTGGGTTGACCTTATGCGTGACTCTGGACGGACGGTGCCAGCAGATGTAGAAGAACGGTAGGACATGGATGGGCACCGGCAGTGCCCAGAGAAACTCTACGGAAGACCCTATTTCGTTCATCCCGTCTTCAAACACCAGGCAGTGCGAGGATATAAAGGAGGGAACGATTCTTGCGGGTAAAGTGCACAAGACTCTGCAGAGTAACAACCTAATCGATTAGCCGTGTCCCCGGTTACGGACAAATGAGCCTCTGGAAATTGGAGTATTTCAGAAATCTCAACACCGAATTTAATAAATTAATTGAGGGGTTATTTAATAATTGGGTATGAGACATTGGTTGGCGGAACCATCTCAATAACAACCAACATTTTGTAGTAATTGCAAGCAAGTCCTTTGTTATACGGAAAAATTGGCTTTTTCGCAAAAACATAAAACTTAGAGCCCCACAGCCAAATTGCACATAGTGTTAGCATTATTATTGTTGTGCTCTCTATGACTTGCCAGCATATTCAAAATGTTGACCTGGCTGCAACGTCTTATGTTGCAGAGGAGTTTTCCGACCAGGAGTGAGGCTACGATCCACGCTTGGCGATTGCCCTATGGAGTCGGATGGACTCGCTATTCGTCTACGCTTCCGCCGCTTTATTTAGTTTATTTCTCATGAGTTGGCCTTCGGCCGAATTTATTCTATTGTAATAAAGACTCGATATGAGAATAGTGTAATAAATTCAGGTGTGATTGAACTTTGAATCTTTTCATCAATGTATTGTGTGTGCCAGCATGATCGGTACAGCTACACAGAGACTTGACCAATTTTGGGTCAGGTTGCTACATTGCCGGGGTCTCACAGGTGTCCCCAGCAAGGGTCTTGCCGGGGGTCTCATGAGCGTCCCCGGCAAGGATCTTGCTTCCTCTTGAGCATGCGTTGGTTTTCCCTTGAAGAGGAAAGGGTGATGCAGCAAAGTAGCATAAGTATTTCCCTCAGTTTTGAGAACCAAGGTATCAATCCAGTAGGAGATAATACGCAAGTCACCTAGTACCTGCACAAACAATCAAGAACCTCGCAACCAACACGATATAGGGGTTGTCAATCCCTTCACGGTCACTTGCGAAAGTGAGATCTGATAAGGATAGTAAGATAAATATTTTTGGTATTTTGTTGTATAGATTGGAAAGTAAAGATTGCAAAATAGTATACGAGATGGGATGTAAATAAAAAGAGATACAATATAATAATGAAGAGACCCGTGGCCATAGGTTTCACTAGTGGCTTCTCTCATGATAGCATGTATTACGGTGGGTGAACAAATTACTGCCGAGAAATTGATAGAAGAGCGCATAATTATGAGAATATCTAGGCAATGATTATGAACATAGGCATCATGTCCGTGTTAAGTAGAACGAAATGATTCTGCATCTACTACTATTACACTACACATCGACCACTATCCAGCAAGCATCTAGAGTATTAAGTTCATAAGAACAGAGTAATGCATTAAGCAAGATGACATGATGTAGAGGGATAAACTCAAGGAATATGATATAAAGCCCATCTTTTTATCCTCAATGGCAACAATACAATACGTGCCTTGCTGCCCCTACTGTCACTGGGAAAGGACGCCGCAAGATTGGACCCAAAGCTAAGCACTTCTCCCATTGCAAGAAAGATCAATCTAGTAGGCCAAAATAAACCAATAATTCGAAGAGACTTGCAAAGATATCAAATCATGCATATAAGAATTCAGAGAAGAACCAAATATTATTCATATATAAACTTGATCATAAATCCACAATTCATCGGATCTTGGCAAACACACCACAAAAAGTATTACATCGAATAGATCTCCAAGAACATCAAGGAGAACTTTGTATTGAGAACCAGAGAGAGAGAAGAAGCCATCTAGCTAATAACTATGGACCCGAAGGTCTGTGGTAAACTACTCATACATCATCGGAGATGCTATGGTGTTGATGTAGAAGCCCTCCGTGATCGAATCCCCCTCTGGCAGATCGCCGGAAAAGGCCCCAGATGGGATCTCACGGGTAAAGAAGGTTGCGGAGGTGGAAAAGTGTTTCGTGGCTTCCCCTAATGTTTTTAGGGTATAATAGTATATATAGGTGAAAGAACTACGTCGGTGGAGCTCCATGGGGCCCACGAGGGTGGGGGCGCGCCTACCCCCCGGGCGTGCCCTCCTATCTCGTGGAAGCCTCGCGGAGTTCCAGACTTCCACTCCAAGTCTCCTGGTTTGCGTTTGTTCCAAGAAAGATCTTCGCGAAGGTTTCGTTCCATTTGGATTCCTTTTCTGCGAAAAATTGAAATAGAAAAAAAACAGAAACTGGCACTGGGCCTCCGGTTAATAGGTTAGTCCCAAAAATAATATGAAAGAGCATATTAAAGCCCATTACACATCCAAAACAGATAATATAATAACACGGAACAATCAAAAATTATAGATACATTGGAGACGTATCAAGCATCCCCAAGCTTAAGTCCTGCTTGTCCTCGAGTAGGTAAATGATAAAAGCGGAATTTTTGATGTGGAGTGTAACCTAACATAATTTCAATGTAATTCTCTTTATTGCAGCATGAATGTTTAGATCCAAAAGATTCTTAACAGAAGTTCAACATGAAGGAAATATGCCCTAGAGGCAATAATAAAGTGGTTATTTATATTTCCTTATATCATGATAAATGTTTATTATTCATGCTAGAATTGTATTAACCGGAAACTTAGTACATGTGTAAATACATAGACAAACAGAATGTCACTAGTATGCCTCTACTTGACTAGCTCGTTGAATCAATGATGGTTATGTTTCCTAACCATAGACTTGAGTTGTCATTTGATTAACGAGATCACATCATTAGAGAATGATGTGATTGACTTGACCCATCCTTTAGCTTTGCACGATGATCGTTTAGTTTGTTGCTATTGCTTTCTCCATAACTTATACATATTCCTATGACTATGAAATCATGCAACTCCCGAATACCGGAGGAACACTTTGTGTGCTACCAAATGTCACAACGTAACTAGGTGATTATAAAGGTGCTCTATAGGTGTATCTGATGGTGTTTGTTGAGTTGACATAGATCGAGATTAGGATTTGTCACTCTAATTGTCGGAGAGGTATCTTTGGGCCCTCTCGGTAATGCACATCACTATAAGCCTTCCAAGCAATGTGGCTAATGTGATAGTTACGGGATGTAGCATTATGGAACGAGTAAAGAGACTTGCCGGTAACGAGATTGAACTAGGTATTGAGATACCAACGATCGAATCTCGGGCAAGTAACATACCGATGACAAAGGGAACAACGTATATCGTTATGCGGTTTGACCGATAAAGATCTTCGTAGAATATGTAGGAGCCAATATGAGCATCCAGGTTTCGCTATTGGTTATTGACCGGGGACGTGTCCCGGTCATGTCTACATAGTTCTCGAACCCGTAGGGTCCGCACGCTTAACGTTCAGTGACGATCGGTATTATGAGTTTATGTGTTTTGATGTACCAAAGGTAGTTCGGAGTCCCGGATATGATCACGGACATGACGAGGAGTCTTGAAATGGTTGAGACAAATAGATCGATATATTGGAAGCCTATGTTTGGACATCGGAATGGTTCCGGATGAGTTCAGGCATTTTTCGGAGTACCGGGAGGTTACCGGAACCCCCTGGGGAGTATATGGGCCCTAATGGGATTTAGTGGAGAGAGAGAGAGGCAGCCAGGGTAGGCCGCGCGCCCCTTCCTCTCTGGTCCGAATTGGACTAGGAAGGGAGGGGCGGTTCCCCCTTTCCTTCCTCCCTCTCTCCCCCTTCCTTCTCTCCTAGTCCAACTAGGGAAGGGAGGGGAATCCTACTCCCGGTGGGAGTAGGACTCCTCCAGCGCGCGCCATAGAGGGCCGGCCCTCCCCCTCCTCCACTCCTTTATATACGGGGGAGGGGGCACCCCATAGACACACAAGTTGATCATAGATCTCTTAGTCGTGTGTGGTGCCCCCCTCCACCATAATCCCGCTCGGTCATATCGTAGCGGTGCTTAGGCGAAGCCCTGTTTCGGTAGCATCATCACCGTCATCACGCCATCGTGCTGACGAATCTCTCCCTCGACACTCTGCTGGATCATGAATTCGTGGGTCGTCACCGAGCCGAACGTGTGCAGATCGCGGAGGTGCCGTACTTTCGGTACTAGGATCGGTCGATCATGAGACATACGACTACATCAACCGCGTTGTCGAACGCTTCCTTTTACGGTCTACGAGGGTACCCAGACAACACTCTCCCCTCTCGTTGCTATGCATCACCATGATCTTGCGTGTGCGTAGGAATTTTTTTTAAATTACTGTGTTCCCCTTCAGTGGCATCCGAGCCAGGTCTATGCGTAGATGTTATATGCACGAGTAGAACACAAAGGAGTTGTGGGCGTGGGTATATACATATTGCTTGCCATCACTAGTTGATTCTTGATTCAGCGGTATTGTTGGATGAAGCGGCTCAGACCGACATTACGCGTACGCTTACGCGAGACTGGTTCTACCGACGTGCTTCACACAAAGGTGGCTGGTGGGTGTCAGTTTCTCCAACTTTAGTTGAATCAGATTCAATGAACAGGGTTCTTTCTGAATATCAAAAAGCAATCACTATACCGTGTTGTGGTTTTTGATGCGTAGGTAAGAACTGTTCTTGCTCAGCCCATAGCAGCCACGTAAAACTTGCAACAACAAAGTAGAGGACGTCTAACTTGTTTTTGCAGGGCATGTTGTGACGTGAGATGTTCAAGACATGATGAGATATAAATTGTTGTATGAGATGATCATGTTTTGTTAAAGTTATCGGCAACTGGCAGAAGCCTTATGGTTGTTTCTTTATTGCATAAGATGCAAGCGCCATACAATTGCTTTACTTTATTGCTATGCGATAGCAATAGTTGCAAAAGCAATAGTTGGCGAGATGACCATGTGACGACACGTTGATAGAGATCAAGATGATGGAGATCATGGTGTCATGTCGGTGATGATGGAGATCATGACGGTACTTTGGAGATGGAGATCAAAGGCACAAGATGATAATGGCCATATCATGTCGCATATTTTGATTGCATGTGATGTTTATCTTTTATGCATCCTATTTTTCTTAGCATGACGGTAGCATTATAAGATGAACCCTCACTAAATTTCAAGGTACAAGTGTTCTCCCTGAGTATGCACCGTTGCGATAGTTCGTCATGCCGAGACACCACGTGATGATCGGGTGTGATAAGCTCTACGTTCACATACAACGGGTACAAGCCAGTTTTGCACAGGTAGAATACTCGGGTTAAAATTGACAAGCCTAGCATATGTAGATATGGCCTCAGAACACTGAGACTGAAAGGTCGAGCGTAAATCATATAGTAGATATGATCAACATAGTGATGTTCACTTGAAAACTACTCCACCTCACGTGATGATCGAACATGGTTTAGTTGATATGGATCACGTGATCACTTAGATGATTAGAGGGATGTCTATCTAAGTGGTAGTTCTTAAGTAATATGATTAATTGAACTTTAATTTATCATGAACTTAGTCCTGATAGTATTTGCATAACTATGTTGTAGATCAATAGCTCGCGATGTAGCTCCCCGTTTATTTTTGATATGTTCCTAAAAAAATAAGTTGAAAGATGTTACCAGCAATGATGCGGACTAGCTCCATGATCTGAGGATTATCCTCAATGCTGCACAGAAGTATTATGTCCTTGATGCACCCCTAGGTGACAGAACTGTTGCTGGAGCAGATGCAGACGTTATGAACATTTGACATGCTCGGTATGATGACTACTTGATAGTTTAGTGCACCATGCTTTACGGCTTAGAACCGGGACTTCAAAAATGTTTTGAACGACATGGAGCATATGAGATGTTCCAAGAGTTGAAATTGGTATTTCATGCTCATGCCCGTGTCGAGAGGTATGAGACCTCTGACAATACTTTGCCTACAAGATGGAGGAGAATAGCTCAACCAGTGAGCATGTGCTCAGATTGTTAGGGTACTACAATTGCTTGAATCAAGTGGGAGTTAATCTTCCAGATAAGATAGTAATTGATAAAGTTCTCTAGTCACTATCACCAAGTTACTAGAACTTAATGATGAACTATAATATGCAAGGGATCACGAAAGTAAATTCCCAAGCTCTTCGCGATGCTGAAATCAATGAAGTTAGAAATCAAGAAATAGCATCAAGTGTTGATGGTTAACAAGACCACTAGTTTCAAGAAAAGGGCAAAGGGAAAGAAAGAGGAACTTCAAACAAGAATAGCAAGAAAGTTGCTGCTCCCATGAAGAAGCGCAAATCTAGACCCAAGCCTGGAACTGAGTGCTTCTACTGCAAAGAAAATGGTCACTGGAAGTGGAACTGCCCTAGATACTTGGCAAATAAGAAGGATGGCAAAGTGAACAAAAGTATATTTGATATACATGTTATTGATGTGTACTTTACTAGTGTTTATAGTAACCCCTCGGTATTTGATACTGGTTTAGTTGCTAAGAGTAGTAACTCGAAACGGGAGTTGCAAAATAAACAAAGACTAGTTAAGGGTGAGGTGATGATGTGAGTTGGAAGTGATTCCAAGGTTGATAAGATCACCATCGCACACTCCCTTTACCTTCAGGATTAGTGTTGAACCTAAAATAAATGTTATTTGGTGTTTGCGTTGAGCATAATATGATTGGATCATGTTTATTGCAATACGGTTATTCATTTAAGACAAAGAATAATTGTTATTCTATTTACACGAATAAAACCTTCTGAGGTCATACACCCAAGGTGAATGGTTTATTGAATCTCGATCGTAGTGATACACATATTCATAATATTGAAGCCAAAAGATGCAAAGTTAATAATGATAGTTCAACTTATATGTGGCACTGTCGTTTAGGTCATATTGGTGTAAAACGCATGAAGAAACTCCATGCTGATGGGCTTTTGGAATCACTTGATTATGAATCACTTAGTACTTGTGAACCATGCCTCATGGGCAAGATGACTAAGACTCCGTTCTCCGGAACAATGGAGCGAGCCACTAACTTATTGGAAATAATACATACTTATGTATACGGTCCGATAAGTGTTGATGCTCGCGGCGGGTATCGTTACTTTCTAACCCTCACAGAAGATTTGAGCAGATATGGGTATATCTACTTGATGAAACATAAGTCTGAAACATTTGAAAAGTTCAAAGAATTTTAGAGTGAAGTGGAAAATCATCATAACAAGAAAATAAAGTTTCTACGATCTGATCGTGGAGGTGAATATTTGAGTTACGAGTTTGGTCTTCATTTGAAACAATGCGGAATAGTTTCACAACTCACGCCACCCGGAACACCACAGCGTAATGGTGTGTCCGAACGTCGTAATCGTACTTTATTAGATATGGTGTTATTTATGATGTCTCTTACCGGTTTACCACTATCATTTTGGGGTTATGTATTAGAGACAACTGCATTCACGTTAAATAGGGCACCATCTAAATCCGTTGAGACGACACCATAAGAACTGTGGTTTAGCAAGAAACCTAAGCTGTCGTTTCTTAAAGTTTGGGGCTATGATGCTTATGTGAAAAAAGTTTCAACCTGATAAGCTCGAACCCAAATCAAACAAATGCTTCTTCATGGGATACCCAAAGGAAACTGTTGAGTACACCTTCTATCACAGATCTGAAGGCAAGATATTCGTTGCTAAGAATGGATCCTTTCTAGAGAAGAAGTTTCTCTCGAAAGAAGTGAGTGGGAGGAATGTAGAACTTGATGGGGTAATTGTACCTTCTCCCAAATTGGAAAGTAGTTCATCACAAAAATCAGTTCTTGTGATTTCTACACCAATTAGTAAGGACGCTAATGATGATGATCATGAAACTACAGATCAAGTTATTACCGAACCCCATAGGACAACTAGAGTATGGTCCGCATCAGAGTGATACGGCAATCCTATTCTGGAGGTCATGTTACTTGACCATGACGAACCTATGAATGATAAGGAAGCGATCTTGAGCCCAGATTCCGACAGATGGCTTGAGGCCATGAAATCTGAGATAGAATCCATGTATGAGAACAAAGTGTGGGCTTTGGTGAACTTGCTCGATGATCGGCAAGCCATTGAGAATTAATGGATCTTCAAGAGAAAGACGGACGCTGATAGTAGTGTTACTATCTACAAAGCTCGACTTGTCGAAAAGGGTTTTTGACAAATTCAAGATGTTGACTACAATGAGATTTTCTCACTCATATCGATGCTTAAAGTCTGTCTGAATCATGTTAGCAATTGCCAAATTTTATGAAATCTGGCAAATTGATGTCAAAACTACATTCCTTAATGGTTTTCTTAAAGAAGAGTTGTATATGATGCAACAAGAAGGTTTAGTCAATCCTAAAGGCGCTAACAAAATGTGCAAGCTCCAGCGATCCATCTATGGACTGGTGCAAGCATCTCGTAGTTGGAATATATGCTTTGATAAGTTGATCAAAGCATATAGTTTTATACAGACTTGCGGTGAAGCCTGTATTTACAAGAAAGTGAGTGGGAGCACTACAACCTTTCTGATAAGTATATGTGAATGGCATATTGTTGATCGAAAATGATGTAGAATTTTCTGGAAAGCATAAAGGAGTGTTTGAAAGGAGTTTTTCAAAGAAAGACCTCGGTGGATCTGCTTACACATTGAGCATCAAGATCTATAGAGATAGATCAAGACGCTTGATAAGATTTTTCAATGAGTACATGCCTTGACAAGATTTTGAAGTAGTTCAAAATGGAACAGTCAAAGAAGGAGTTCTTGCATGTGTTCTAAGGTGTGAAGTTGAGTAAAGACTCAAAACCCGACCATAGCAGAAAATAGAAAGAGAATGAAAAGTCATTCCCTATGCCTCAGTCATAGGTTTTGTAAAGTATGCTATGTTATGTACCAGTCCTACTGTATACCTTAGCAATATTCTGGCAAGGGGGTATAATAGTGATCTAGGAGTAGATCACTGGACATCGGTCAAAATTATCCTTAGAGAACTAAGGAAATATTTCTTGGTTATGGAGGTGATAAAAGAGTTCATCGTCAAGAGTTACATCGATGCATACATCGATCTAGATGACTCTAAGTCTCGATCTGGATACATATTGAAAGTGGGAGCAATTAGCTAAGAGTAGCTTCGCGCAGAGTATTATAGACATAGAAATTTGCGAAATACATATGGATCTAAATGTTGCAGACCCGTAGACTAAACTTCGCTCACAAGCAAAACATGATCACTCTTTGGGTATTAATCACATAGCGATGTGAACTAGATTATTGACTCTAGTAAACCATTTGGGTATTAGTCACATGAAGATGTGAACTAATCACATAAAGATGTGAACTATTGGTGTGAAATCAATGACGATGTGAACTAGATTATTGACTCTAGTGCAAGTGGGAGACTGAAGGAAATATGCCCTAGAGGCAATAATAAAGTGGTTATTTATATTTCCTTATATCATGATAAATGTTTATTATTCATGCTAGAATTGTATTAACTGGAAACTTAGTACATGTGTGAATACATGGACAAACAGAATGTCACTAGTATGCTTCTACTTGACTAGCTCGTTGAATCAATGATGGTTATGTTTCCTAACCATAGACATGAGTTGTCATTTGATTAACGGGATCACATCATTAGAGAATGATATGATTGACTTGACCCATCCGTTATCTTAGCACGATGATCGTTTAGTTACCAAACGTCACAACGTAACTGGGTGATTATAAAGGTGCTCTACAGGTCCCTCTGATGGTGTTTGTTGAGTTGGCATAGATCGAGATTAGGATTTGTCACTCCGATTGTCAGAGAGGTATCTTTGGGCCCTCTCGGTAATGCACATCACTATAAGCCTTGCAAGCAATGTGACTAATGAGTTAGTTACGGGATGTAGCATTACGGAATGAGTAAAGAGACTTGTCGGTAACGATATTGAACTAGGTATTGAGATACCGACGATCGAATCTCGGGCAAGTAACATGCCGATGATAAAGGGAACAACGTATATCATTATGTGGTTTGACCGATAAAGATCTTCGTAGAATATGTAGGAGCCAATATGAGCATCCAGGTTCCACTATTGGTTATTGACCGGAGACGTGTCTCGGTCATGTCTACTTAGTTCTCGAACCCATAGGGTCCCCACGCTTAACGTTCGGTGACGATCGATATTATGAGTTTATGTGTTTTGATGTACCGAAGGTAGTTCGGAGTCCCGGATATGACCACGGACATGACGAGGAGTCTCAAAATGGTCGAGACATAAAGATCGATATATTGGAAGCCTATGTTTGGACATCATAATGGTTCCAGGTGAGTTCGGGCATTTTTCGGAGTAGCGGGAGGTTATCGGAACCCCCCGGGGAGTATATGGGCCCTAATGGGCTTTAGTGGAGAGAGAGATAGGCAGCCAGGGCAGGCCGTGCACCCCTTTCCCCTCTGGTCCGAATTGGACTAGGAAGGGAGGGGCAGCGCCCCCCTTTCCTTCCTCCCTCTCTCCCCCTTCCTTCTCTCCTAGTCCAACTAGGGAAGGAGGGGAATCCTACTCCCGGTGGGAGTAGGACTCCTCCAAGGCGCGCCATAGAGGGCCGGCCCTCCCCCCTCCTCCTCTCGTTTATATACGGGGGGGGCACCCCATAGACACACAAGTTGATCATAGATCTCTTAGCCGTGTGCGGTGCCCCCTCCACCATAATCTACCTCGGTCATATCGTAGTGGTGCTTAGGCGAAGCCCTATTCCGGTAGCATCATCATCACCATAATCGCGCTGTCATGCTGACGAAGCTCTCCCTCGACACTCTGCTGGATGTGAGTTCGTGGGACGTCACCGAGCCGAACGTGTGCAGATCGCGGAGGTGCCGTACTTTCGGTACTAGGATCGGTCGATCGTGAAGACGTGTGACCACATCAACCGCGTTGTCATAATGGTTCCGCTTACGGTCTATGAGGGTATGTAGCCAACACTCTCACGAAGTGGGTGTGCATCCAACTTGCTTTCTCACGAAGACCTAGGGCAATTTGAGGAAGCCCATCATTGGAATATACAAGCCAAGTTCTATAATGAAAAATTCCTACTAGTATATGAAAGTGACAGCATAAGAGACTCTCTATCATGATATTGTTATTGATATTGATTGCAATCCGTCTTGCACAATTATTATTGGTAGACCGTTTTTACGCACTATCGGTGCCGTGATTGATATGAAAGAAGGCAATATTAAGTTCCAGTTTCCTTTGAGGAAGGCTATGGAACACTTTTCTAGAACTAGAATTAAGCCACTCTATGAATCAATCATGAGGGCATCTTATGGATCTCGAACCAAGGATGACAAAACTTAGATCCTTGCATTATGCTTAGCTAAGGGCGTAAAACTATAGCGCTTGTTGGGAGGCAACCCAATGAATAAAATTTTATTTTTGCTTTTTGCTTCCTGTTTTTGTGTGTTAGCACAATTATGCTACTGTTATGATTGTGTTTTTTATGTTTTAATTAGTGTTTGTGCCAAGTAAAGCCTTTAGGATCTTCTTGGTAATAGTTGTTTGATCTTGCTGAAAAAACAGAAACTTTTACGCTCATGAAATTAATTTTCATCTTTTACCAGAGAGCGAGATAATACCCATTCCACCTGCAGTAGATCAATATACAAATTTTTCAGGTCGTCCTAAGTTTTCAGAATTTTTGGACTTACAGAAGTATTCGAAATAGTCAGATTTCTACACACTGTTCTGTTTTGACAGATTCTATTTTCTTTGTGTTGTGTGCTTATTTTGATGGCTCTATGGTTTTATTTTATGAGTTTTTGCCATAGAAAAGTTGGAATACAGTAGATATAATACAAAAAAAATATGAGTTGGTTTAATACAGCACTAATAGTAGTGGTTTATTATTCTTATACTAACGGATCTCGCGAAACTTTTGTTGAGTTTTGTGTGATTGAAGTTTTCAAGTTTTGGGTTATCTTACGATGGATGAAGGAAGGATGGAAGAGCCTAAGCTTTGGAATGCCCCAGCATCCCAAGCTATTATCCAAAAATGAGCAACCAACTAAGCTTGGGGATGCCCCCGAGTGGCATCCCCGCTTTCTTCCAACAACTATCGGTATTTTACTTGAGACTATATTTTTATTCATCACATGATATGTGTTTTGCTTGGAGTGTCTTGTGTGATATGAGTCTTTGCTTGTTTTATTTTTTTATTTAAGTCATCAATCCTTGTTGTACACACCTATTCGAGAGAGCCAAAATTATGCCAGGACTTGTTAGAATTGCTCTCTGTGCTTCACTTAAATCTTTTATGAGCTAGGACTTGCTCTAGTGCTTCACTTATATCTTTTTGAGCACGGTGTGCTTAGTATTTTTGAATAAATGATCTCTTGCTTCACTTAGATTTATTTGAGGGTTAGTAAAATTTTGAAGAAATACTCTCTTGCTTCACTTCAATTATTTTGAGAGAAAGAAATATTATGCTCATGATCTTCACTTATATTTGTTTGAGCTTATGAAAAGCAACATGTTAAAATTAGTCCCAAAGTGATAGATATCCAAGAAGGATAAAGAAAGAGAAAAAATGTCACGAAGATCATTGGACAAAATAAACTTGATTCTTAGTAATAGTTTTGAGATATGATGATGTGATATGTGAGTTATGTTGATGAGTAATTATGCTCTAGTAGGAATATTGGTGTTAAGGTTTGTGATTCCCGAAGCATGCACGTGTAGTCTCTTGTTATGCTATGATGTTGGAGCATGATTTATTTGTTATTGTCTTCCTTATAAGTGGCGGTCGGGGACGAGCGATGGTCTTTTCCTACCAATCTACCCCCTAGGGGCATGCGTAGTAGTACTTTGCTTCGAGGGCTAATAAACTTTTGCAATAAGTATATGAGTTCTTTATGACTAATGTGAGTCCATGGATTATACGCACTCTTACCTTTTCGCAATTTGCTAGCCTCTATGGTACCGTGCATTGCCCTTTCTCACATTGAGAAGTGGTGCAAACTTCGCAGGTGCATCCAAACCCCGTGATATGATACGCTCTATCACACATAAGCCTCATTATATCTTCCTCAAAAAAGCCACCATACCTACCTATTATGGCTTTTCCATGGCCACTCCGAGATATATTGCCATGCAACTTCCACCGTTTTCGTTTGATGACTTGAGCATTCATTGTCATATTGCTTTGCATGATCATATAGCTGACATAGTGTTTGTGGCTCAGCCACCGTTCATCATTTTTCATACATGTTATGCTAGATCATTGCTAGAGGCATTTATATAGAAACATACTTGTCACAGGTATCGAGTTGTAATTTTTGTTTCTTTTGAGTTATAAGTAAAAAGAAGTGTGATGATCATCATTATTCATTTTTAGAGCAGTGCCCCAGTAAGGAAAGGATGATGAAGACTATGATTCCCCCGCAAGTCGGGATGAGACTCCGGGCAATGAGAGAAAAATAAAAAGAAAAAATAATAATAAAACAAAGAGAGAAGGGTCATTGCTAGTATCTTTTACCACACTTGTGCTTCAAAGTAGTGCCATGTTTTTCATATGGAGAGTCTCCTATGTTGTCACTTTCATATACTAGTGGAAATTTTTCATTATAGGATTAGATGCACACCCACTTAGTTTTCATATTGAGCTTTCATACACTTATAGCTCTTAGTGCATTCGTTGCATGGTAATCCCTACTCCTCATGTTGATATCGATTAATGGGCATATCCATAGCCCGTTGGTTAGCCGCATCGATGTGAGACTTCCTTACTTTTTTGTCTTCTCTATATTTACCCCTATCATCATACTCTATTCCACCCATAGTGCTATATCCATGGCTTGCGCTCATGTATTGCATAAGAGTTGAAAAAGTTGAAGCGCATTAAAAGTACGAACCAAATGCTCGGCTTGTCATCGGGGTTGTGCATGATAAATACTTTGCGTTAAAGACATGGTTGCTTGTCGATATGCTTGAGTATCTAAATTATTATGTCAACACTAGACTATTGCCTTGAATCACCTGAAAGTCCAATTGTCCATGCTATAAAGAAAAGAATATGATATGACATGTTTGTAAGGGCATTTCCTGCCTAGGGTTTTGGTGATGATGACAATTCACGTGTGGACTAATCGTGCGTCATAAATTACTCAGGTACACATCATGTGACGCGAGACGGTTAAGCCTTCCCTCTGTAAGGAAAAGATCGAAGACGGTGTTTTCTACGCTTTTATTCCTTTTGGTCATAGGAAATCCGTACTACTAAGAGGGAACCCACATCAGAAGGTTTTGGGTGAATCAAGTCACGTACACAGTTACTTTTCACCCACCATATAGCCTTCGTTCGAGGAGAGAGAGGTTCCCTTGCTCCTATGGGTGTGTGCAGCCCCTGTCACAGCGCTAGTACCGCTGTTCTCATCGGTAGTACCGGTGGCCGGTAGTTCCGGTCAAATCACCGCCCCAAATACCGCCTGGGGTGATTCCTCTCTGTGCTATGTGCGGTGGTAGACCGGTGGCGGCCCGAAAGTACCGGTTTTTGTTGATAAACCGGTACTACCGGTACCAAGTGCGGTTGTACCGCTTGGGTCGCCACCACCCAGGAACCTCTGTTCCAGCGGATGTTCCGGCTCTTCCACCGCCCCAACTACCGCTCTGGCTGGTAGTTCTCTGGTCTAGTTGCGGTTGTTGACCGGTGGCGGAGTGGTAGTTCCGGTTTTCTCCGGAAGACCGGTACTACCGGGCGCCCCTCCGGAAGTACCACCTTGGTGCCATGGGTGCGGTTTCCTACACACACCGGTTCTTCCGGTGGTACGTGCGGAAGTACCAGCCCTATGCGTTTCTGCACATAACGGTTGGATCTCGGGGAGGCTATTTAAGGAGGTGCTTCCCCTACCTCCCACCTACCTCTTGCCTCTCTCTCTCCTCCATTAATCCCCTTGGAGCTTTCTTGCCCGATCTCTCTCTAGCAACTCAAACTCATTGATTTGCTAGGGATTAAAGGAGGAGACCTAGATCTACACTCTCAGCAAAGGAAAATTGATTCCCCCTTACTTTCTTGTGTGGATTTTGTTACTCTTGGGTGTTTGAGCACCCTAGACAGAAGAGGTCACTTCGTAGCCACATTCCATTGTGGTGAAACTCCGGGGTTTTGTTGGGAGCCTCCAATTAAGTTGTGGAGAGAGCCCCAACCTTGTTTGTAAAGGTTCAGCCGCCGCCTTCAAGGGCACCAATAGTGGATTCACGGCATCTCGCATTGTGTGAGGGCGTGAGGAGAATATGGTGGCCCTAGTGGCTTCTTGGGGAGCATTGTGCCTCCACACCGCTCCAACGGAGACGTACTTCCCCTCAAAGGTAAGGAACTTCGGCAACACATCCTCGTCTCCACCGGCTCCTCTCTTGGTTATCTCACACCTTTACTTGTGCAAGCTTTCTGTGTTGTATCTATTGCTTGTTTGTGTGGTTATCGGTGTTGCATCATATAGGTTGCTCACTTAGTTGCATATCTAGACAACCTACTTTGATGCAAAGTTTAAATTGTTAAAGAAAAGCTAAAAATTGTTAGTTGTCTATTCACCCCCCCTCTAGTCAACTATATCAATCATTTCAATTGGTATCAGAGCCTCGTCTCTCTTTAAGGACTTTACCGTTCGAAGAGTATGGTTGACGTCGAAGACGATGTGGGAGAGCACTCTAGTGCGAATCCGATATCGTCTACGGGAGATGGGGGCAACTCGATCTCACGTGAGGAATTCAATGTGGCGCTAGACACATTGAAAACCTCCATGACGACCGAGGTCAAAGACATGTTTAAGGAATTCTTAGAAGGGCTTAAACTTTCCACCGCACCCGTGAAAGTGGGTGATCCCGCCAACACGGTGACGGATGCCAACCCCGATAAGGGGGAAGCTACTAGTGAGAAAGCTCCTTTGTCTAGTGGTAAGAATGGCACCAGCATCTTTGCCCATGTGCAACCTCCACCCGTTTATGGTGGACCGATTCCTTCTACTCATTTGAATCATGCCGGTCCTCCCCCCAAGATTGATAAAAAGTTTGATTCTTGGGTCTATTGTTTTAAGCGTCATTTAAATCATGTGAACACTAACCTTTGGAGAATCATTAAAGAAGGTTTTTATCCACATGACCGAAGCAACTTCACTCCTAGAGAAGAAGTGGAGAATCAATTCAATGAGAATGCTCTCTTCATCATCCAAGAAGCAATTCTTCCCGAAGACCTCCGGCATCTCCGGCCCTACTCATTGGCCAAACATGCTTGGCACAAAGTGGTTTCCCTCTATCGGGGAAGCGCAAGTATTCAACGCTCCAATTATGAAGTGGTACAAGATGAAGCCGATGAGTTTACAATGAAAGAAGATGAAGAAACCTTGTGAGCTCTATCGAAGAGTTACCAAGCTCGCGGTCTCTCTCCAGGATCATGGAAGTAAGGACAGGGATGACAATTGGATCAAGCGCAAATTTCTCAAGGCAATGATGCCCTACCACAAAGCCATGTCCTCCATCATTCGTCAAAGGTCGGACTTTCACACCTTGTCCTCAAGTGATGTGTTGGATGAGTTTGTGGCTATGAGCATATTGGACAAGACCGCCGACAATGCGGTGCTCTGCTCCCAAAGAGCTAAGAAGCCCAACCTTGCATTGAAGGCCAAGGTTTATGTCGAAGAAGAAGAAGAGGAGGAAGAAGAGGAGAGAAACCTCGAAGATACGAAGTATGCCTATCATGAACACATGGCCCTTGCTTCAAGGCAATTTTGGAGCAAGAAGAACTCAAGGCCCAACTTCAACAAGAGCAACTCAAGTGGCGCAAAGGGCAAGCAAAGAGTGAGGACTTGTTTCAATTGTGGCAATGTGAGTCATTTTGTTGCGGAGTGCCCGTATGAGAAGAGGGAAGACAATGGTGGCAAGCTCATCCGTAAGGACAAGGCCAAGTCTTTCCCCAACAAGAGCAACTTCACCAAGAAGGCTCCTCACAAGGCATTGGTGGTACAAGAAGAGTACAATGAGGATGATGATGAGGATGATGATGAAGATGGTGAGTCGGTTTCCATGGCCTCCGTTTCCATTGCAACGACTCCACATGTGTCTCTCTTCAACTCACCCAATGAAAGCATCACCGCCAAGTGCCTCATGGCTAAAGCCACCAACAAGGTAACCTCCAACATCAAAACTACCGTCATTAATCATCCTTCTCCGACGGATAGCATTGATGAACATGAGGGAACTAATGTGGAGGAGAATGAGTTTGAGGCCTTTATGGGTAAACTCAAGGGTAAATCCAAGAGGCACTTCGTTGCTCTCTTGGAACAACTTGGTGAAGCCAATGACATGATCGAGGCTCATGAAGATACCATCTCTAAGATGGAGGGGCATAGTCGTGACTATGCCAATGAGATTTCGGATCTTTCCAATGCTCTTGAGGAAGAGCGTGGTCTTCGTTTGGCTCTTGAGGAGTCATACAACAATGATCATGCTAAATTAAAGAAAGATCTTGATCATGCTCCTGTTGTGTCTCGTGTGCTAAGCTCCGAGAAGGCAAAGCTTGGGGTTGATCTTGATAGACTCAAATAGGAGTTTGACACTCTCGACAAGGCTCACAAAGTCTTGAAGGGTGTTCATGCTAGCCTCAAAGAATATCATGATCAACTCCAAGTGAAGCTAACCAAGGAGAAAGCCACTTTTCCTCATATGGTGTTGATTGATAATGCAAATGCTACTAACCCTTGTTGTGAGCATGTGCATCTTGTTGAGGAGAATTCTAAGTTGAAGGAGCAACTTGAGAAAGGCCTTGTTACATGCATACAAGGTGAGAAGAACCTCAACGACCTTTTGAGTAATCAAAAGGAGTTGTGGCCAAGGAGGGGATTGGGTTCGCACCCAAGCCCAAGAACAAGAAGAAGAATGACAAGACCAAGCGACCTCCTCCTCTCAAGAAAACTTTTGTGAAGGAGGGAGAGGGTGCTTCCAAGGAGAAGAAGAACAATGCAAAGGGTGGCGATGTCAAGAAGGGCAATGCCACCCCTCCCAACAAAGCCGACGATTTTAATCCTTCTTATGTGTTATGCCGTGCTAGTGATGGGCATGTTTATGCCAAATTTATTGGTTCTCCTCATGAATACATTGAATGGTCTATTTGGGTTCCTAAGACCCTTGTTACTAACATCAAAGTACCCATTACTAAATGGGTACCTAAAACCAAGCATTGATCTCTTGTAGGTGTTTACTTCCGGTGGGGGATCATGGTTGCTCGATAGTGGAGCCACAAATCATATGACCGGAAGCAAGGACTTGGTGGTGGATGTGCACAAGATTCCATCTATGACCACCAATGTCAAGTGGGGTGATGCCTCGTCTTCTAAGGTATTGGGACTCAGGAAGGTTGTAATTTCTCATGATCTCACGATCGAGAAGGTCATGCTTGTAGAGTCCCTTGCATACAACTTACTTTCCGTTCGTCAACTTGCAATCATGGGATTTTCCACTTTCTTTGATATTGATACCGTGGCCCTCTTGTGGAGCAATACTCTTAAAGTAGCCTTCGTTGGGCATGTCGAGAACGGTCTATATGTGATTAACTTTTTGGAGCGACCCACTAAGACCGCGGCATGCCTAACGGCTAAAGTTGACGTGGGATGGCTTTGGCATCGCCGTTTAGCCCATGTCAATATGAGATCTTTGCAAAGTCTTCTCAAGGGGGACCATGTCCGTGGACTAACGAATGTTAGCTTTGCTAAAGATCATGCTTGCAGTGCTTGTATCGAAGGAAAGCTTCATGAGAAGGCTCACCCTCCCACGATTATCATCTACTCGAAGAGGCCTTGGGAGCTCCTTCACTTGGATCTCTTCGGGCTTCCATCCTTTGATAGTCTTGGGGGTAGGAAGTATTGCTTGGTGATTGTGGATGATTACTCAAGATATACTCGGGTGTATTTCTTCAAGAAAAAGAGCAAGACCCAACAAACCGTCATTGACTTTGCAAATGAAGCACAACGTCAACACAATGCAAAGATCTTGACGATAAGAAGTGACAACGGCACCGAGTTCAAGAACTACACCTTGGATGAGTTCCTTAGTGATGAGGGGATCAAGCATCAATATTCCGCACCGTATACCCCTCAACAAAACGGTGTCGCGGAGAGGAAGAACCGGACGTTGATGGATGCGGCAAGGACCATGATGGCGGAGTTCAAGTCTCCATACAACTTTTGGGCCGAAGCCATCAACACCGCATGTCATGAATCCAATCGGCTCTACCTCCGCAAGGGCTTGAACAAGACTCCATATGAGATACTCACCGGTAACAAGCCCAACCTCAAGTACTTTCGGGTGTTCGGGTGTAAGTGTTTCATTCTCAAGAAAGGTGTTCGGTTGTCTAAATTTGAGGCTAGAGCTTATGAGGGCATATTTGTTGGTTATGCTACAAACTCTCATGCTTACCGTGTCCTCAGTAAATCCACGGGACTTATTGAGGAGACGTGTAACGTGGAGTTTGATGAGAATAACGGCTCCCAAGTGGAGCAAAGTGGCACTTGTGATGTAGGTGATGAAATTCCTCCTCAAGCCATAAGAAGAATGGGTGTTGGTTTTATCCTACCCATTGAGGAACCCCTTGTGGCCGAAGGAGAAGGACAATGCTCCACTCAAGTGGAGCCATCACCAACCCAAGGCCCACACACTTCCGAAGAACAAAGTGAATGCCCTCAACCTCATGAACAAGACCAAGGGAAAGATCATACTCAAGATGATGGTGACACACCAAGTGATGCCCAAGGTCAAGTTCTCTCCCCCGAGCAAGTTCAAGATAAAGAACAAGCTCAAGACGACGCTCAAGATGATCAAGTGACCGCTCCTCAACTCACCACCGAGGAGGAATTAGAGCGTCGTGCCGCCAAGATTGCTTCCAAGCTCTCCACCAAGGGTCATCTCATGAAGAATGTACTTGGAAGCATTCGAAAGGGGGTAAGCACTCGTAGACAATTGACAAACTATTGTGAACATCACGCGTTTGTCTCTTGTGTTGAACCCCAAAAGGTATATGAAGCACTCGAAGATCCGGAATGGCTTAATGCCATGCATGAAGAACTAAACAACTTCGAGTACAACAAGGTGTGGAGGTTGGTGCCAAGGCCAACAGGGAACCACAATGTCATTGGGACCAAGTGGATTTTCAAGAACAAGCAAGATGCTCATGGGATCATCATTCTCAACAAGGCAAGATTGGTGGCACAAGGCTACTCCCAAGTCGAGGGTATCGACTACGGTGAAACCTTTGCTCCCGTTGCTCGTCTTGAATCCATTCGTTTGTTGATTGCTTATGCTTCCCATCACAACTTTAAGTTGCAACAAATGGATGTGAAGAGTGCTTTTCTTAATGGTCCTATTAATGAGTTGGTTTACGTCAAACAACCCCCTGGGTTTGAGGATCCCTACTTTCCCGATCATGTGTATCAACTCGATAAGGCAATCTATGGCCTTAAACAAGCCCCACGTGCGTGGTATGATCACCTTACCGAGTTGCTACAAGATCGCGGGTTTGAAGTTGGGATAATCGATCCCACTCTTTTTACTAAGAAGGTCAAAGGGGAGTTGTTTGTGTGCCAACTATATGTTGATGACATTATCTTTGGTTCCCCTAACAAAGCTTTCAATGATGAATTTGCCGCACTAATGACCTCAAAATTTAAGATGTCTTCCATGGGAGAGTTGAAGTTCTTTCTAGGTTTCGAAGTGAAGCAAAGAAGAGAAGGTACCTTCATCAACCAAGCCAAATACACTCAAGACATGCTCAAGAGATTCAAGCTAAGCGATGTCAAGCCGGCTTCCACTCCAATGCCTACCAAGTGCCAACTTGACATTGATCCCAATGGTAAAGCGGTGGATCAAAAGGTATATCGCTCCATGATTGGATCCTTGCTTTACCTTTGTGCATCTAGACCGGATATCATGTTGAGTGTGGGAATTTGTGCACGGTTTCAAGACGCACCTAAGGAAAGCCACTTTGTGGCGGTCAAGCGAATCTTTCGATATTTGGCTCATACCCTAAACTTTGGCTTATGGTACCCAAGAGGAGCAAACTTCAAGCTTGTAGGATATTCAGATTCCGATTGGGCGGGAGACAAAGTGGATAGGAAGTCCACTTCCGAAGGGTGCCAATTCCTTGGTTGCTCTTTGGTAAGTTGGTCTTCCAAAAAGCAAAGTTGTGTGTCTCTCTCGTCCACCTAAGCGGAGTATGTAGTGGCCGGTAGTTTTTGTGCACAACTCTTATGGATGAGGCAAAGTTTAAAGGATTACGGTGTCATTTGTGACAAAGTGCCTCTTTGGTGTGCCAATGAAAGTGCCATCAAGATTTCTCTCAACCCGGTGCAACACTTCAAGACGAAGCATATTGAGATTCGGTATCACTTCATCTGGGATCACATTAGGCGAGGGGAGATCGAGCTCAACTATGTCAACACTCATGATAACCTTGCAGATATCTTCACGAAGCCTTTGGATGAAGCAAGATTTCGCGAGTTAAGGCATGAGCTAAATATCATTGATTCGAGCAATGTTGCTTGAACCCTTGCACACCCCACCATACTCAACTTGTTGTCTTGTTTAGGTGTAGGCATGGACATAGGGGGAGTGTTGTTCTCTCAATGAACTCTCCCTCCCCCCATTATGCATAAATCAATCAACTCTTTCACATTAGCCATTTTTGATGGTACTTGTGCTTCAAAGACGAGTTTTGGTCATGGGCCCAAAGATAATTCTTCGCGGTGCCATACCATTCGACTCAATCATAGGTGGCTCCGGCCACCGCCCTCGTGCTAGGGTGGTTTTCTTTTGTTCTCTTTTTTGCCTTGCTTTTTGGGTGCTCCTAGGTGTGTAAGTTCTCCAATGGGTGGCCTTTATTGTTTGCTTCTTGCACTCTTGGAGTATTCACCACCATATTACAGTGTCTGAATCCATCCTAAGCCTTCTCATCCAAGCCATCTACTTCAAATGTACACAAGTTTGATATCATGGGGTGGGCTGTTGCTTCCTGGCGGTACAACTGGTGGTACCAGCGGTTCTACCGCTTTACCACCAGGCTGTAGCCCAGCGGTACAACCGGTCGTGAATTAGCGGTTCTACCGCTGAGACTCTGACCTGTACCCCTGGCCGGTTCTACCGGTGTTGCTATGCGGAACTACTGCTTCGTGCGGAAGTACCGCCCCAACCACCTGGTAGCTCCAGGAGTGGTACTACCGGTCCCTAGACCGGTACTACCGGCTGCTTGACTAGGCAGGTGTAAATAGGATGGGCCAAAGGGGTATCTCAGTTTTTCCCCTCACCCCCGTCCTTTCCATTCGACCTAGCCGCCGGTTGCTCCGCCCACTGCCCCGAAGCGCCCTCCGGCACTTCGGATCGGTTCGTGGAGGCTGCCTCCTCCTCGATCTTGTCCCATGGCTGCCGGTATTGCCCTGTTCTTCTCGTTCTTGAGGACTCTTGTCTTGAATCCTCTTTCTAGGGCATTGCTAGTATTCCCTCTTTTTTGGCCAAATGTTTGGTGGGAGAGATCCATATAGACTCCTTATTCACTTATGCGTACTTAGTGGTAGAAATCGTGCATCTAGTTTCGAGATAGGGTAGTTCCTCCCCTTCAACTCAGCAGATCCGCTCGCAACGGTTCTACCGGTCATTTCGACCGGTACTACCGCTAGACTGGAACTACCGGTTCAAGGACCGGAACTACCGGTATCTCTGAACCTACATGCTCTATTTCTATTCTACTTACACACTCATGAATTATTCTTCCGCTCTTGTGTACATTCCTCTCATCTTTGCTGGGTTGCTTTGTGCTCTTCATGTGTGTTTGCAGGTGGCTCTAGCTCTCGTGCTGCTCAAAAGACCAAGAAGAGGGCCCGTAGGGGCCAGCGGCTAGTTGACAATGAAGACGATCGCGAGGTTGTGGTCCCCACAAAAATCACTCGCCGGGCAAAGTCTCTTGCAACCAAACAGCGTGCTGCGCTACCAATGCATAAGTGGAAGCTTCCGGACTGGGAGAAGTTCCGCTTTCAGAATAACCCTCAGTTCCGAAATGAATTGCAAATGAGGATTGTGTCTGAAATCTTCGAGCACCACAAGAACAAGTTCACCCGGATGTGGTCCATTGTTCTCGAGCATTGGAGGAACAACCCTGATTACTTTGGAGAGGCTATGGAGATATGTGAGGAGTTCGACTTGCTCAAGCTCATGGCGCTGCACTGTGATTTTGATGTGGAGCTTGTCCATCAGTTCTATGCTACTGTCCACTTCGGTGATGATGATCAGTGTCACCTTTCGTTTATGTGCCGGGATGAGTTCTTCCATGTCCCCTGGAGTGCTTTCTGCAATGCTCTTGGCTATGATGACACTGGTCTAGAGGGTCAAGGTGGCCTCCGTCCTCACGACCGAGCCAACCCCATGGATAAGGTTAAACTTGCTCCTCTGTACACCCCTGGCCGTGGCATTGTGGGTAAGTCCAATGATCTTCTGCCTGTTTATGATATTCTCCACCATGTGTTCCATTGTGTGCTGCTGCCCAAGGTTGGAAACCAAGATGACATTTATGGATATCCTGTGGATTTGCTTGTGGCCATGAATACCAATAGGGGCAAAGGTATCACGTTCGATGTGTCCAAGTGGATGTGGGAGGAGATGTACAACTGTGTTTGGTACCGCAAGGTACCGATCTACGCTCCGTATGTGATGCGATTCTCATCCTCTGTCTGGGATGTACGGAGGCCCAGAGAGCCTCTTACTTCTCCTGATAAGATCACGGAGCATGAGGTCAAGATGCTAAGGAATAAGAAGCATGCTCCTCCTCGCTTCCCTACGGGGAATGAGGAGGATGTCTATGCTACCTCAAGTGACGAGGACTTTGAGTTTGAGGCGGGGACCAAGCCCTCTTGGGTGGAGAAGCTGACTGCCAAGGTCAAGAAGACCTTCTGCTTACAGGCCCATATTCAGAAGAAGCTCTACAAGGCACATGTGGCTGAGAAGATGGCACGCCGCAGACAGATTCAGATGATGAGGCATCTCAATGTGCCAGGTGTGATGAGTGGCTCTAAGAAGAGCATCACTCCAGAGGATATGTGGTCTTTGGCTAACTGCCAGTGGTCTAATGACGAGCCCACTACTTCTGCTTCTCGTGCTGCTCGTGTTGCTGAGGATGCTGAGGATGTTGGTGATGCTGAGGAGGCTGAGGAGTCTGATGGTTCTGGTGGTGATGGCTCAGATGGTACCCCTTCGACAGGCGACGAGCGTTACTGAGCCCTGGGGCGTTAGTTTTGCTCTTTTCCTTTTTGGTGCTTGATGCCAAAGGGGGAGAGAGTTATTAGGTCACGGGAGTTGCATGGGTTATCTTGTTTCCTTGCAGTTGCTTTCCTTGAGTTGAACCTTTTATTTGTGTCTTGGGAACTTGTCATGTGATGTGTCTTTGTGCATGGTGTGAGACATGCGTCCCTTATCTATTTATCTATGCACTTATCTCTCGGTAGAGCTGTTTATTATTGGTGGTCTCATCTTTGTCTCTACTGCTATATCTCTACTAATCATATGCTTTGCTGTCTACTTTGTTGGTTTGCAGTCGCTGGTTGGTCTGTAAAATCTAGGGGGAGCATTGATCCTAGTTTGAGCACTTTTGCATTCCAAAAGCAAACTCTAAATAAGTGCTCACACTCAGGGGGAGCTCCGCCTACATTTTCTAGATCTCCCGTGCTTTTCGCGTGGTTGCCATCATTCACCAAAAGGGGAGATTGTAAGGGCATTTCCTGCCTAGGGTTTTGGTGATGATGACAATTCACGTGTGGACTAATCATGCGTCATAAATTACTCAGGTACACATCATGTGACGCGAGACGGTTAAGCCTTCCCTCTCTAAGGAAAAGATCGAAGACGGTGTTTTCTACGCTTTTATTCCTTTTGGTCATAGGAAATCCGTACTACTAAGAGGGAACCCACATCGGAAGGTTTTGGGTGAATCAAGTCATGTACACAGTTACTTTGCACCCACCATATAGGCTTCGTTCGAGGAGAGAGAGGTTCCCTTGCTCCTATGGGTGTGTGCAACCCCTGTTACGGCAGTAGTACCGCTGTTCTCAGCGGTAGTATCGGTGGCCGGTAGTTCTGGTCAAACCACCGCCCCAAGTACCGCCTGGGGGTGATTCCTCTCTGTGCTATGTGTGGTGGTAGACCGGTGGCGGCCCGGAAGTACCGGTTTGTTGTTGATAAACCGGTACTACCGGTACCAAGTGCGGTTGTACCGCTTGGGTCGCCACCACCTAGGAACCTCTGTTCCAGCGGATGTTCCGGCTCTTCCACCGCCCCAACTACCGCTCTGGCTGGTAGTTCTCTAGTCTAGTTGCGGTTGTTGACCGGTGGCGGAGCGGTAGTTCCGGTTTTCTTCGGAAGGCCGGTACTACCGGGCGCCCCTCCGGAAGTACCGCCTTGGTGACATGGGTGCGGTTTCCTACACACACCAGTTCTTCCGGTGGTACGTGCGGAAGTACCGGCCCTATGCGTTTCTGCACATAACAATTGGATCTCGGGGAGGCTATTTAAGGAGGTGCTTCCCCTACTTCCCACCTACCACTTGCCTCTCTCTCTCCTCCATTAATCCCCTTGGAGCTTTCTTGCCCGATCTCTCTCTCTAGCCACTCAAACTCGTTGATTTGCTAGGGATTGAAGGAGGATACCTAGATCTACACTCTCACCAAAGGAAATTTGATTCCCCCTTACTTTCTTGTGTGGATTTTGTTACTCTTGGGTGTTTGAGCACCCTAGACAGAAGAGGTCACTTCGGAGCCACATTCCATTGTGGTGAAGCTCCGGGGTTTCGTTGGGAGCCTCCAATTAAGTTGTGGAGAGAGCCCCAACCTTGTTTGTAAAGGTTCGGCCGCCGCCTTCAAGGGCACCAATAGTGGATTCACGGCATCTCGCATTGTGTGAGGGCGTGAGGAGAATACGGCGGCCCTAGTGGCTTCTTGGGGAGCATTGTGCCTCCACACCGCTCCAACGGAGACGTACTTCCCCTCAAAGGGAAGGAACTTCGGCAACACATCCTCATCTCCACCGGCTCCTCTCTTGGTTATCTCGCGCCTTTACTTGTGCAAGCTTTTTGTGTTGTATCTATTGCTTGTTTGTGTGGTTATCGTTGTTGCATCATATAGGTTGCTCACTTAGTTGCATATCTAGACAACCTACTTTGATGCAAAGTTTAAATTGTTAAAGAAAAGCTAAAAATTGTTAGTTGCCTATTCACCCCCCTCTAGTCAACTATATCGATCATTTCAATGTTAAACAACACTCCACATCAAAAATTCTGTTTTTATCACTTACCTACTCGAGGACGAGTAGGAGTTAAGCTTGGGGATGCTGGTACGTCTCCAACGTATCTATAATTTTTGATTCTTTCATGCTATTATATTATCATTTGGGATGTTTTATAATCATTTTATAGTCATTTGATATCATTTTTGGGTACTAAGCTATTGACATAGTGCCAAGTGCCAGTTCCTATTTTTTACATCGCAGAAAATCAATATCAGACGGAGTCCAAATGCCATGAAACTTTATAGAGATTTTTTATGGACTAGAAGGAACAAGTTGGGCCCTGGTAGCACCTGGGGGGAGTCCCGAGGATGGGACAACCCACCAGGGCGCGCCAGGAGGCCCAGGCGCGCCCTGGTGGGTTGTGCCCACCTCGGGCGCCCCCTTGACCGCCTCTTTGCTCTATAAATACCCAAATATTCCGAAAACCCTAGGGGAGTCGACAAAATATTCATCCAGCCACCGCAGAGTCCAGAACCACCAGATCCAATCTAGACACCATCTCGGATGGGGTTCACCACCTCCATTGGTGCCTCTCCGATGATGCGTGAGTAGTTCTTTGTAGACCTTCAGGTCCGTAGTTAGTAGCTAGATGGTTTCATCTCTCTCTATCTTGATTCTCAATACAATGGTCTCTTGGAGATCCATATGATGTAACTCTTTTTGCGATGTGTTTGTTGGGATCTGATCAACTTTGAGTTTATGACCAGTCATATCTTTTTATATCCACGAAAGTTATTTGAGTTTCTTTGATCTCTTATATGCATGATCTCTTATAGCCTCTTATTTCTTCTCCAGTATTTGGGTTTCATTTGGCCAACTTGATCTATTTATCTTGCAATGGGAAGAGGTGCCCAGTAGTGGGTTCGATCTTACGGTGCTTGATCCCGGTGACAGTAAAGGGAACCGACATGTATGTATCGTTGCTACTAAGGATAAAAAGACGGGATTTATATCTATGCAATAGATAACCGGATCTTGTCTACATCATGTCATCGTTCTTATTGCATTACTCCGTTTTTCCATGAACTTAATACACTAGATGCATGCTGGATAGCGGTCGATGTGTGGAGTAATAGTAGTAGATGCAGGCAGGAGTCGGTCTACTAATCTTGGACGTGATGCCTATGTAATGATCATTGCCTGGATATTGTCATAATTATTTGTGGTTCTATCAATTGCCCAACAGTAATTCGTGTACCCACCGTTTGCTATCTTTTCTCGAGAGAAGCCACTAGTGAAACCTACGGGCCCCGGGTCTTCTTCCTCATATATTTGCTTGCGATCCACTTTTCCTTTGTATTTTTATTCAGATCTATTAAACCAAAAATACAAAAATACTTTGCTGCAATTTATTTTATCTATGATCTATTATTTCAATCTACTATAATTTTCTGGCATCGTTACCCGAAAGGGATTGACACCCCTTTAACACGTCGGGTTGCGAGGTGTTGTTATTTGTGTGCAGGTGCTGTTTACGTTGTGTTGCTTGGTTCTCCTACTGGTTTGATAACCTTGGTTTCTTCACTGAGGGAAATACCTACTGTCATTGTGCTGCATCATCCCTTCCTCTTTGGGGAAATACTGACGTAGTCCTAGCAGACATGAGCTTTTCTGGTGCTATAACCACAGAGCAATCAAAAGGAATTTATGGCGCCGTTGCCGGGGAGGATCAAGTCAAGATAGTTTCCCGTCAACTCGCCACTCGCCGAGCTATATCAGAGGCATCCTTTAAGAAGGCGACGCCCGTGCAAGGCAAGTCTTTAAAAAGAAAGGCAAACGGTGATACTACCGGGCCCCCACCTTCACTGAAGAGGTATAGTTTTTAACACGCACTCGGCGGATAGACCGAATCATGATGTTTTCCTCTGGGCCATATTTTAGGAACAACATACACCGGACTGTATCCGGGGACCTCGCCAGCCATGCATCGACCAATCCGGCCCCGTACCCTGCCACAAGGACTAGGGTTGATATGGGCACAATGTCGGATTGTCATCTCCAGGAGGATTCAGATAATGTATCCGTCACCAATTCCGAAGTGGAGAGCGCAATGAATCATCGGCGGTGGAAGGAGGCCATGCGCGACCCAAGTTTCACCGAAGAGGCATTCGACGCCCTCAGCTCTGTGGATGCATATATACGGGCTGCTCGGGATGGACTTGCCGGAGCCACCCACCAGTTGTCAAAGGATATGCGGGTAAAAAACTTTGAGTAGATTCAATAATCATATGCCAGTAGCCCCCGAGACTTGAAGCAGTTGGCCCAACTGATTTAAGGGTCGTTATATCATCAGGTAGTCACGGCGAAAAATAACACAATGTCCAA